>NW_025534712.1:0-62500 GCF_020615455.1 Coregonus clupeaformis
ATAAGAGTAGTGGTATTTCACCGGCGGCCGGGGCCTCCCACTTATTCTACACCTCTCATGTCTCTTCACAGTGCCAGACTAGAGTCAAGCTCAACAGCCTCACCTCTCGCTGCTCACCGACGGTCGTCGATGGGGAGAACAGAATTAGGTAGGTTTAGTCCGACCTGTTCAAACTTCGAACGGTACCTGTTTGTGTGTCAGATATCACCTATCCTAAAAGCCATTGGTAAGAGAACAGTGACTGTTTGATGTTCACAGAAACATGTACGGAGCCAGTACATGGAGACTTGCGAGATGATGTGATGAAGTCCAGACTGACAGACGGGATTGATACCGATGTCTCTGAATGGGGAGAGACCTGGCACTCTGACAGACAGGCTTGATACTGATGTCTCTGAATGGAGAGAGACCTGGCACTCTGACAGACAGGCTTGATGCTGATGTCTCTGAATGGAGAGAGACCTGGCACTCTGACAGACAGGCTTGATGCTGATGTCTCTGAATGGAGAGAGACCTGGCACTCTGACAGACAGGCTTGATACTGATGTCTCTGAATGGAGAGAGACCTGGCACTCTGACAGACAGGCTTGATACTGATGTCTCTGAATGGAGAGAGACCTGGCACTCTGACAGACAGGCTTGATACTGATGTCTCTGAATGGAGAGAGACCTGGCACTCTGACAGACAGGCTTGATACTGATGTCTCTGAATGGAGAGAGACCTGGCACTCTGACAGACAGGCTTGATGCTGATGTCTCTGAATGGAGAGAGACCTGGCACTCTGACAGACAGGCTTGATACTGATGTCTCTGAATGGAGAGAGACCTGGCACTCTGACAGACAGGCTTGATACTGATGTCTCTGAATGGAGAGAGACCTGGCACTCTGACAGACAGGCTTGATACTGATGTCTCTGAATGGAGAGAGACCTGGCACTCTGACAGACAGGCTTGATACTGATGTCTCTGAATGGAGAGAGACCTGGCACTCTGACAGACAGGCTTGATACTGATGTCTCTGAATGGAGAGAGACCTGGCACTCTGACAGACAGGCTTGATGCTGATGTCTCTGAATGGAGAGAGACCTGGCACTCTGACAGACAGGCTTGATACTGATGTCTCTGAATGGAGAGAGACCTGGCACTCTGACAGACAGGCTTGATACTGATGTCTCTGAATGGAGAGAGACCTGGCACTCTGACAGACAGGCTTGATACTGATGTCTCTGAATGGAGAGAGACCTGGCACTCTGACAGACAGGCTTGATGCTGATGTCTCTGAATGGAGAGAGACCTGGCACTCTGACAGACAGGCTTGATACTGATGTCTCTGAATGGAGAGAGACCTGGCACTCTGACAGACAGGCTTGATACTGATGTCTCTGAATGGAGAGAGACCTGGCACTCTGACAGACAGGCTTGATACTGATGTCTCTGAATGGAGAGAGACCTGGCACTCTGACAGACAGGCTTGATACTGATGTCTCTGAATGGAGAGAGACCTGGCACTCTGACAGACAGGCTTGATACTGATGTCTCTGAATGGAGAGAGACCTGGCACTCTGACAGACAGGCTTGATACTGATGTCTCTGAATGGAGAGAGACCTGGCACTCTGACAGACAGGCTTGATACTGATGTCTCTGAATGGAGAGAGACCTGGCACTCTGACAGACAGGCTTGATACTGATGTCTCTGAATGGAGAGAGACCTGGCACTCTGACAGACAGGCTTGATACTGATGTCTCTGAATGGAGAGAGACCTGGCACTCTGACAGACAGGCTTGATACTGATGTCTCTGAATGGAGAGAGACCTGGCACTCTGACAGACAGGCTTGATGCTGATGTCTCTGAATGGAGAGAGACCTGGCACTCTGACAGACAGGCTTGATACTGATGTCTCTGAATGGAGAGAGACCTGGCACTCTGACAGACAGGCTTGATACTGATGTCTCTGAATGGAGAGAGACCTGGCACTCTGACAGACAGGCTTGATGCTGATGTCTCTGAATGGAGAGAGACCTGGCACTCTGACAGACAGGCTTGATACTGATGTCTCTGAATGGAGAGAGACCTGGCACTCTGACAGACAGGCTTGATACTGATGTCTCTGAATGGAGAGAGACCTGGCACTCTGACAGACAGGCTTGATACTGATGTCTCTGAATGGAGAGAGACCTGGCACTCTGACAGACAGGCTTGATACTGATGTCTCTGAATGGAGAGAGACCTGGCACTCTGACAGACACGCTTGATACTGATGTCTCTGAATGGAGAGAGACCTGGCACTCTGACAGACAGGCTTGATACTGATGTCTCTGAATGGAGAGAGACCTGGCACTCTGACAGACAGGCTTGATGCTGATGTCTCTGAATGGAGAGAGACCTGGCACTCTGACAGACAGGCTTGATACTGATGTCTCTGAATGGAGAGAGACCTGGCACTCTGACAGACAGGCTTGATACTGATGTCTCTGAATGGAGAGAGACCTGGCACTCTGACAGACAGGCTTGATACTGATGTCTCTGAATGGAGAGAGACCTGGCACTCTGACAGACAGGCTTGATACTGATGTCTCTGAATGGAGAGAGACCTGGCACTCTGACAGACAGGCTTGATGCTGATGTCTCTGAATGGAGAGAGACCTGGCACTCTGACAGACAGGCTTGATACTGATGTCTCTGAATGGAGAGAGACCTGGCACTCTGACAGACAGGCTTGATACTGATGTCTCTGAATGGAGAGAGACCTGGCACTCTGACAGACAGGCTTGATACTGATGTCTCTGAATGGAGAGAGACCTGGCACTCTGACAGACAGGCTTGATACTGATGTCTCTGAATGGAGAGAGACCTGGCACTCTGACAGACAGGCTTGATACTGATGTCTCTGAATGGAGAGAGACCTGGCACTCTGACAGACAGGCTTGATACTGATGTCTCTGAATGGAGAGAGACCTGGCACTCTGACAGACAGGCTTGATACTGATGTCTCTGAATGGAGAGAGACCTGGCACTCTGACAGACAGGCTTGATGCTGATGTCTCTGAATGGAGAGAGACCTGGCACTCTGACAGACAGGCTTGATACTGATGTCTCTGAATGGAGAGAGACCTGGCACTCTGACAGACAGGCTTGATACTGATGTCTCTGAATGGAGAGAGACCTGGCACTCTGACAGACAGGCTTGATACTGATGTCTCTGAATGGAGAGAGACCTGGCACTCTGACAGACAGGCTTGATACTGATGTCTCTGAATGGAGAGAGACCTGGCACTCTGACAGACAGGCTTGATACTGATGTCTCTGAATGGAGAGAGACCTGGCACTCTGACAGACAGGCTTGATGCTGATGTCTCTGAATGGAGAGAGACCTGGCACTCTGACAGACAGGCTTGATGCTGATGTCTCTGAATGGAGAGAGACCTGGCACTCTGACAGACAGGCTTGATACTGATGTCTCTGAATGGAGAGAGACCTGGCACTCTGACAGACAGGCTTGATACTGATGTCTCTGAATGGAGAGAGACCTGGCACTCTGACAGACAGGCTTGATACTGATGTCTCTGAATGGAGAGAGACCTGGCACTCTGACAGACAGGCTTGATACTGATGTCTCTGAATGGAGAGAGACCTGGCACTCTGACAGACAGGCTTGATACTGATGTCTCTGAATGGAGAGAGACCTGGCACTCTGACAGACAGGCTTGATGCTGATGTCTCTGAATGGAGAGAGACCTGGCACTCTGACAGACAGGCTTGATACTGATGTCTCTGAATGGAGAGAGACCTGGCACTCTGACAGACAGGCTTGATACTGATGTCTCTGAATGGAGAGAGACCTGGCACTCTGACAGACAGGCTTGATACTGATGTCTCTGAATGGAGAGAGACCTGGCACTCTGACAGACAGGCTTGATACTGATGTCTCTGAATGGAGAGAGACCTGGCACTCTGACAGACAGGCTTGATACTGATGTCTCTGAATGGAGAGAGACCTGGCACTCTGACAGACAGGCTTGATACTGATGTCTCTGAATGGAGAGAGACCTGGCACTCTGACAGACAGGCTTGATACTGATGTCTCTGAATGGAGAGAGACCTGGCACTCTGACAGACAGGCTTGATGCTGATGTCTCTGAATGGAGAGAGACCTGGCACTCTGACAGACAGGCTTGATACTGATGTCTCTGAATGGAGAGAGACCTGGCACTCTGACAGACAGGCTTGATACTGATGTCTCTGAATGGAGAGAGACCTGGCACTCTGACAGACAGGCTTGATACTGATGTCTCTGAATGGAGAGAGACCTGGCACTCTGACAGACAGGCTTGATACTGATGTCTCTGAATGGAGAGAGACCTGGCACTCTGACAGACAGGCTTGATACTGATGTCTCTGAATGGAGAGAGACCTGGCACTCTGACAGACAGGCTTGATACTGATGTCTCTGAATGGAGAGAGACCTGGCACTCTGACAGACAGGCTTGATGCTGATGTCTCTGAATGGAGAGAGACCTGGCACTCTGACAGACAGGCTTGATACTGATGTCTCTGAATGGAGAGAGACCTGGCACTCTGACAGACAGGCTTGATACTGATGTCTCTGAATGGAGAGAGACCTGGCACTCTGACAGACAGGCTTGATACTGATGTCTCTGAATGGAGAGAGACCTGGCACTCTGACAGACAGGCTTGATACTGATGTCTCTGAATGGAGAGAGACCTGGCACTCTGACAGACAGGCTTGATACTGATGTCTCTGAATGGAGAGAGACCTGGCACTCTGACAGACAGGCTTGATACTGATGTCTCTGAATGGAGAGAGACCTGGCACTCTGACAGACAGGCTTGATACTGATGTCTCTGAATGGAGAGAGACCTGGCACTCTGACAGACAGGCTTGATACTGATGTCTCTGAATGGAGAGAGACCTGGCACTCTGACAGACAGGCTTGATACTGATGTCTCTGAATGGAGAGAGACCTGGCACTCTGACAGACAGGCTTGATGCTGATGTCTCTGAATGGAGAGAGACCTGGCACTCTGACAGACAGGCTTGATACTGATGTCTCTGAATGGAGAGAGACCTGGCACTCTGACAGACAGGCTTGATACTGATGTCTCTGAATGGAGAGAGACCTGGCACTCTGACAGACAGGCTTGATACTGATGTCTCTGAATGGAGAGAGACCTGGCACTCTGACAGACAGGCTTGATACTGATGTCTCTGAATGGAGAGAGACCTGGCACTCTGACAGACAGGCTTGATACTGATGTCTCTGAATGGAGAGAGACCTGGCACTCTGACAGACAGGCTTGATACTGATGTCTCTGAATGGAGAGAGACCTGGCACTCTGACAGACAGGCTTGATACTGATGTCTCTGAATGGAGAGAGACCTGGCACTCTGACAGACAGGCTTGATACTGATGTCTCTGAATGGAGAGAGACCTGGCACTCTGACAGACAGGCTTGATACTGATGTCTCTGAATGGAGAGAGACCTGGCACTCTGACAGACAGGCTTGATACTGATGTCTCTGAATGGAGAGAGACCTGGCACTCTGACAGACAGGCTTGATACTGATGTCTCTGAATGGAGAGAGACCTGGCACTCTGACAGACAGGCTTGATACTGATGTCTCTGAATGGAGAGAGACCTGGCACTCTGACAGACAGGCTTGATGCTGATGTCTCTGAATGGAGAGAGACCTGGCACTCTGACAGACAGGCTTGATACTGATGTCTCTGAATGGAGAGAGACCTGGCACTCTGACAGACAGGCTTGATACTGATGTCTCTGAATGGAGAGAGACCTGGCACTCTGACAGACAGGCTTGATACTGATGTCTCTGAATGGAGAGAGACCTGGCACTCTGACAGACAGGCTTGATACTGATGTCTCTGAATGGAGAGAGACCTGGCACTCTGACAGACAGGCTTGATACTGATGTCTCTGAATGGAGAGAGACCTGGCACTCTGACAGACAGGCTTGATGCTGATGTCTCTGAATGGAGAGAGACCTGGCACTCTGACAGACAGGCTTGATACTGATGTCTCTGAATGGAGAGAGACCTGGCACTCTGACAGACAGGCTTGATACTGATGTCTCTGAATGGAGAGAGACCTGGCACTCTGACAGACAGGCTTGATACTGATGTCTCTGAATGGAGAGAGACCTGGCACTCTGACAGACAGGCTTGATACTGATGTCTCTGAATGGAGAGAGACCTGGCACTCTGACAGACAGGCTTGATACTGATGTCTCTGAATGGAGAGAGACCTGGCACTCTGACAGACAGGCTTGATGCTGATGTCTCTGAATGGAGAGAGACCTGGCACTCTGACAGACAGGCTTGATACTGATGTCTCTGAATGGAGAGAGACCTGGCACTCTGACAGACAGGCTTGATACTGATGTCTCTGAATGGAGAGAGACCTGGCACTCTGACAGACAGGCTTGATACTGATGTCTCTGAATGGAGAGAGACCTGGCACTCTGACAGACAGGCTTGATACTGATGTCTCTGAATGGAGAGAGACCTGGCACTCTGACAGACAGGCTTGATGCTGATGTCTCTGAATGGAGAGAGACCTGGCACTCTGACAGACAGGCTTGATACTGATGTCTCTGAATGGAGAGAGACCTGGCACTCTGACAGACAGGCTTGATACTGATGTCTCTGAATGGAGAGAGACCTGGCACTCTGACAGACAGGCTTGATGCTGATGTCTCTGAATGGAGAGAGACCTGGCACTCTGACAGACAGGCTTGATACTGATGTCTCTGAATGGAGAGAGACCTGGCACTCTGACAGACAGGCTTGATACTGATGTCTCTGAATGGAGAGAGACCTGGCACTCTGACAGACAGGCTTGATACTGATGTCTCTGAATGGAGAGAGACCTGGCACTCTGACAGACAGGCTTGATGCTGATGTCTCTGAATGGAGAGAGACCTGGCACTCTGACAGACAGGCTTGATACTGATGTCTCTGAATGGAGAGAGACCTGGCACTCTGACAGACAGGCTTGATACTGATGTCTCTGAATGGAGAGAGACCTGGCACTCTGACAGACAGGCTTGATACTGATGTCTCTGAATGGAGAGAGACCTGGCACTCTGACAGACAGGCTTGATACTGATGTCTCTGAATGGAGAGAGACCTGGCACTCTGACAGACAGGCTTGATACTGATGTCTCTGAATGGAGAGAGACCTGGCACTCTGACAGACAGGCTTGATACTGATGTCTCTGAATGGAGAGAGACCTGGCACTCTGACAGACAGGCTTGATGCTGATGTCTCTGAATGGAGAGAGACCTGGCACTCTGACAGACAGGCTTGATGCTGATGTCTCTGAATGGAGAGAGACCTGGCACTCTGACAGACAGGCTTGATACTGATGTCTCTGAATGGAGAGAGACCTGGCACTCTGACAGACAGGCTTGATACTGATGTCTCTGAATGGAGAGAGACCTGGCACTCTGACAGACAGGCTTGATACTGATGTCTCTGAATGGAGAGAGACCTGGCACTCTGACAGACAGGCTTGATACTGATGTCTCTGAATGGAGAGAGACCTGGCACTCTGACAGACAGGCTTGATACTGATGTCTCTGAATGGAGAGAGACCTGGCACTCTGACAGACAGGCTTGATACTGATGTCTCTGAATGGAGAGAGACCTGGCACTCTGACAGACAGGCTTGATACTGATGTCTCTGAATGGAGAGAGACCTGGCACTCTGACAGACAGGCTTGATACTGATGTCTCTGAATGGAGAGAGACCTGGCACTCTGACAGACAGGCTTGATACTGATGTCTCTGAATGGAGAGAGACCTGGCACTCTGACAGACAGGCTTGATACTGATGTCTCTGAATGGAGAGAGACCTGGCACTCTGACAGACAGGCTTGATACTGATGTCTCTGAATGGAGAGAGACCTGGCACTCTGACAGACAGGCTTGATACTGATGTCTCTGAATGGAGAGAGACCTGGCACTCTGACAGACAGGCTTGATACTGATGTCTCTGAATGGAGAGAGACCTGGCACTCTGACAGACAGGCTTGATACTGATGTCTCTGAATGGAGAGAGACCTGGCACTCTGACAGACAGGCTTGATACTGATGTCTCTGAATGGAGAGAGACCTGGCACTCTGACAGACAGGCTTGATACTGATGTCTCTGAATGGAGAGAGACCTGGCACTCTGACAGACAGGCTTGATACTGATGTCTCTGAATGGAGAGAGACCTGGCACTCTGACAGACAGGCTTGATACTGATGTCTCTGAATGGAGAGAGACCTGGCACTCTGACAGACAGGCTTGATACTGATGTCTCTGAATGGAGAGAGACCTGGCACTCTGACAGACAGGCTTGATACTGATGTCTCTGAATGGAGAGAGACCTGGCACTCTGACAGACAGGCTTGATACTGATGTCTCTGAATGGAGAGAGACCTGGCACTCTGACAGACAGGCTTGATACTGATGTCTCTGAATGGAGAGAGACCTGGCACTCTGACAGACAGGCTTGATACTGATGTCTCTGAATGGAGAGAGACCTGGCACTCTGACAGACAGGCTTGATACTGATGTCTCTGAATGGAGAGAGACCTGGCACTCTGACAGACAGGCTTGATACTGATGTCTCTGAATGGAGAGAGACCTGGCACTCTGACAGACAGGCTTGATACTGATGTCTCTGAATGGAGAGAGACCTGGCACTCTGACAGACAGGCTTGATACTGATGTCTCTGAATGGAGAGAGACCTGGCACTCTGACAGACAGGCTTGATACTGATGTCTCTGAATGGAGAGAGACCTGGCACTCTGACAGACAGGCTTGATACTGATGTCTCTGAATGGAGAGAGACCTGGCACTCTGACAGACAGGCTTGATGCTGATGTCTCTGAATGGAGAGAGACCTGGCACTCTGACAGACAGGCTTGATACTGATGTCTCTGAATGGAGAGAGACCTGGCACTCTGACAGACAGGCTTGATACTGATGTCTCTGAATGGAGAGAGACCTGGCACTCTGACAGACAGGCTTGATACTGATGTCTCTGAATGGAGAGAGACCTGGCACTCTGACAGACAGGCTTGATGCTGATGTCTCTGAATGGAGAGAGACCTGGCACTCTGACAGACAGGCTTGATACTGATGTCTCTGAATGGAGAGAGACCTGGCACTCTGACAGACAGGCTTGATACTGATGTCTCTGAATGGAGAGAGACCTGGCACTCTGACAGACAGGCTTGATACTGATGTCTCTGAATGGAGAGAGACCTGGCACTCTGACAGACAGGCTTGATACTGATGTCTCTGAATGGAGAGAGACCTGGCACTCTGACAGACAGGCTTGATACTGATGTCTCTGAATGGAGAGAGACCTGGCACTCTGACAGACAGGCTTGATACTGATGTCTCTGAATGGAGAGAGACCTGGCACTCTGACAGACAGGCTTGATACTGATGTCTCTGAATGGAGAGAGACCTGGCACTCTGACAGACAGGCTTGATACTGATGTCTCTGAATGGAGAGAGACCTGGCACTCTGACAGACAGGCTTGATACTGATGTCTCTGAATGGAGAGAGACCTGGCACTCTGACAGACAGGCTTGATACTGATGTCTCTGAATGGAGAGAGACCTGGCACTCTGACAGACAGGCTTGATACTGATGTCTCTGAATGGAGAGAGACCTGGCACTCTGACAGACAGGCTTGATACTGATGTCTCTGAATGGAGAGAGACCTGGCACTCTGACAGACAGGCTTGATACTGATGTCTCTGAATGGAGAGAGACCTGGCACTCTGACAGACAGGCTTGATACTGATGTCTCTGAATGGAGAGAGACCTGGCACTCTGACAGACAGGCTTGATGCTGATGTCTCTGAATGGAGAGAGACCTGGCACTCTGACAGACAGGCTTGATACTGATGTCTCTGAATGGAGAGAGACCTGGCACTCTGACAGACACGCTTGATACTGATGTCTCTGAATGGAGAGAGACCTGGCACTCTGACAGACAGGCTTGATACTGATGTCTCTGAATGGAGAGAGACCTGGCACTCTGACAGACAGGCTTGATACTGATGTCTCTGAATGGAGAGAGACCTGGCACTCTGACAGACAGGCTTGATACTGATGTCTCTGAATGGAGAGAGACCTGGCACTCTGACAGACAGGCTTGATACTGATGTCTCTGAATGGAGAGAGACCTGGCACTCTGACAGACAGGCTTGATACTGATGTCTCTGAATGGAGAGAGACCTGGCACTCTGACAGACAGGCTTGATACTGATGTCTCTGAATGGAGAGAGACCTGGCACTCTGACAGACAGGCTTGATACTGATGTCTCTGAATGGAGAGAGACCTGGCACTCTGACAGACAGGCTTGATACTGATGTCTCTGAATGGAGAGAGACCTGGCACTCTGACAGACAGGCTTGATACTGATGTCTCTGAATGGAGAGAGACCTGGCACTCTGACAGACAGGCTTGATACTGATGTCTCTGAATGGAGAGAGACCTGGCACTCTGACAGACAGGCTTGATGCTGATGTCTCTGAATGGAGAGAGACCTGGCACTCTGACAGACAGGCTTGATACTGATGTCTCTGAATGGAGAGAGACCTGGCACTCTGACAGACAGGCTTGATACTGATGTCTCTGAATGGAGAGAGACCTGGCACTCTGACAGACAGGCTTGATACTGATGTCTCTGAATGGAGAGAGACCTGGCACTCTGACAGACAGGCTTGATGCTGATGTCTCTGAATGGAGAGAGACCTGGCACTCTGACAGACAGGCTTGATACTGATGTCTCTGAATGGAGAGAGACCTGGCACTCTGACAGACAGGCTTGATACTGATGTCTCTGAATGGAGAGAGACCTGGCACTCTGACAGACAGGCTTGATACTGATGTCTCTGAATGGAGAGAGACCTGGCACTCTGACAGACAGGCTTGATACTGATGTCTCTGAATGGAGAGAGACCTGGCACTCTGACAGACAGGCTTGATACTGATGTCTCTGAATGGAGAGAGACCTGGCACTCTGACAGACAGGCTTGATACTGATGTCTCTGAATGGAGAGAGACCTGGCACTCTGACAGACAGGCTTGATGCTGATGTCTCTGAATGGAGAGAGACCTGGCACTCTGACAGACAGGCTTGATACTGATGTCTCTGAATGGAGAGAGACCTGGCACTCTGACAGACAGGCTTGATACTGATGTCTCTGAATGGAGAGAGACCTGGCACTCTGACAGACAGGCTTGATACTGATGTCTCTGAATGGAGAGAGACCTGGCACTCTGACAGACAGGCTTGATACTGATGTCTCTGAATGGAGAGAGACCTGGCACTCTGACAGACAGGCTTGATACTGATGTCTCTGAATGGAGAGAGACCTGGCACTCTGACAGACAGGCTTGATACTGATGTCTCTGAATGGAGAGAGACCTGGCACTCTGACAGACAGGCTTGATACTGATGTCTCTGAATGGAGAGAGACCTGGCACTCTGACAGACAGGCTTGATACTGATGTCTCTGAATGGAGAGAGACCTGGCACTCTGACAGACAGGCTTGATACTGATGTCTCTGAATGGAGAGAGACCTGGCACTCTGACAGACAGGCTTGATACTGATGTCTCTGAATGGAGAGAGACCTGGCACTCTGACAGACAGGCTTGATGCTGATGTCTCTGAATGGAGAGAGACCTGGCACTCTGACAGACAGGCTTGATACTGATGTCTCTGAATGGAGAGAGACCTGGCACTCTGACAGACAGGCTTGATACTGATGTCTCTGAATGGAGAGAGACCTGGCACTCTGACAGACAGGCTTGATACTGATGTCTCTGAATGGAGAGAGACCTGGCACTCTGACAGACAGGCTTGATACTGATGTCTCTGAATGGAGAGAGACCTGGCACTCTGACAGACAGGCTTGATACTGATGTCTCTGAATGGAGAGAGACCTGGCACTCTGACAGACAGGCTTGATACTGATGTCTCTGAATGGAGAGAGACCTGGCACTCTGACAGACAGGCTTGATACTGATGTCTCTGAATGGAGAGAGACCTGGCACTCTGACAGACAGGCTTGATACTGATGTCTCTGAATGGAGAGAGACCTGGCACTCTGACAGACAGGCTTGATACTGATGTCTCTGAATGGAGAGAGACCTGGCACTCTGACAGACAGGCTTGATACTGATGTCTCTGAATGGAGAGAGACCTGGCACTCTGACAGACAGGCTTGATACTGATGTCTCTGAATGGAGAGAGACCTGGCACTCTGACAGACAGGCTTGATACTGATGTCTCTGAATGGAGAGAGACCTGGCACTCTGACAGACAGGCTTGATACTGATGTCTCTGAATGGAGAGAGACCTGGCACTCTGACAGACAGGCTTGATACTGATGTCTCTGAATGGAGAGAGACCTGGCACTCTGACAGACAGGCTTGATACTGATGTCTCTGAATGGAGAGAGACCTGGCACTCTGACAGACAGGCTTGATACTGATGTCTCTGAATGGAGAGAGACCTGGCACTCTGACAGACAGGCTTGATACTGATGTCTCTGAATGGAGAGAGACCTGGCACTCTGACAGACAGGCTTGATACTGATGTCTCTGAATGGAGAGAGACCTGGCACTCTGACAGACAGGCTTGATACTGATGTCTCTGAATGGAGAGAGACCTGGCACTCTGACAGACAGGCTTGATGCTGATGTCTCTGAATGGAGAGAGACCTGGCACTCTGACAGACAGGCTTGATACTGATGTCTCTGAATGGAGAGAGACCTGGCACTCTGACAGACAGGCTTGATACTGATGTCTCTGAATGGAGAGAGACCTGGCACTCTGACAGACAGGCTTGATACTGATGTCTCTGAATGGAGAGAGACCTGGCACTCTGACAGACAGGCTTGATACTGATGTCTCTGAATGGAGAGAGACCTGGCACTCTGACAGACAGGCTTGATACTGATGTCTCTGAATGGAGAGAGACCTGGCACTCTGACAGACAGGCTTGATACTGATGTCTCTGAATGGAGAGAGACCTGGCACTCTGACAGACAGGCTTGATGCTGATGTCTCTGAATGGAGAGAGACCTGGCACTCTGACAGACAGGCTTGATACTGATGTCTCTGAATGGAGAGAGACCTGGCACTCTGACAGACAGGCTTGATACTGATGTCTCTGAATGGAGAGAGACCTGGCACTCTGACAGACAGGCTTGATACTGATGTCTCTGAATGGAGAGAGACCTGGCACTCTGACAGACAGGCTTGATGCTGATGTCTCTGAATGGAGAGAGACCTGGCACTCTGACAGACAGGCTTGATACTGATGTCTCTGAATGGAGAGAGACCTGGCACTCTGACAGACAGGCTTGATACTGATGTCTCTGAATGGAGAGAGACCTGGCACTCTGACAGACAGGCTTGATACTGATGTCTCTGAATGGAGAGAGACCTGGCACTCTGACAGACAGGCTTGATACTGATGTCTCTGAATGGAGAGAGACCTGGCACTCTGACAGACAGGCTTGATACTGATGTCTCTGAATGGAGAGAGACCTGGCACTCTGACAGACAGGCTTGACACTGATGTCTCTGAATGGAGAGAGACCTGGCACGCTGACAGACAGGCTTGATGCTGATGTCTCTGAATGGAGAGAGACCTGGCACTCTGACAGACAGGCTTGATACTGATGTCTCTGAATGGAGAGAGACCTGGCACTCTGACAGACAGGCTTGATACTGATGTCTCTGAATGGAGAGAGTCCTGCCACTCTGACAGACAGGCTTGATACTGATGTCTCTGAATGGAGAGAGACCTGCCACTCTGACAGACAGGCTTGATACTGATGTCTCTGAATGGAGAGAGACCTGGCACTCTGACAGACAGGCTTGATGCTGATGTCCGTGTTGTCATGACCTTTCTTCCTTTGACAGGGTCATTGGAAATGTACAATCCTCTCCACTTCTGGGACTTCACCAGTTTCATAAATGTTGGGGGGGGAGCACTGCCCCCCATCTGATTTTCGGCCATGGGTTGGCGCCATTTCTCACTTTAGGACTGATTTAACTAGGAGAACCAGAGGAGGGCTCCTTCAGTCATACATGGGCGGGTGGGTGCTCATGGCTGGCTTGGGGGAGACCTCCAAGGGGGGGGCCCACCCGGATTCGTCCACAAGGGAGCGCCACCTGTCATTTTAGGACGGTTTTCACTAGGAGAACCAGAGGAGGGCTCCTTCAGTCACACATGCCCAGATTGGGTGCTCATGTCTGGCTTGGGGGAGACCCCGAGGGGCTTGGGGGTGTGGGGTGTTTGGGGTGGGGGTGCACTACCCCCCCAGCTGATTTTCGGCCATGGGGTGGCGCCAATTCGCATTTTAGGATGGGATTCACTAATAAACTAGAGTAGGGCTCCTTCAGTCATACATGGGCGGGTGGGTGCCAATTGCTGGCTTTGGGGAGACCCGAGACCCCCAAGGGGGGCCCCCCCCACACGGATTCGTCTACAAGGGGGCACCACCTGTCATTTTAGGACGGTTTTCACTAGGAGAACAAGGGGATGGCTCCTGACTCACACATGGACGTGCTGGGTGCCCATGGCCGGGTTGGGGGGGACCCCAAGGGGGGGGCAAACCCCCCCCCCCGGATTCAACCATAAGGGGGCGCCACCTGTCTTCATAGGACGGTTTTCACTAGGAGAACCAGGGGGTGGCTCCTGATTCACTCATGGGCGTGCTGGGGGTCATTGGCCGGGTTGGGGGGGGACCCCAAGGGGGGGGGCAACCCCCCTTAACCGTTCACCATGTAATCGGACAGTTTTCACTAGGAGAACCAGGGGATGGCTCCTGACTCACACATGGGCGTGCTAGGTGCCCATGGCCGGGTTGGGGGGGGACCCCAAGGGGGGGCAACCCCCCCCACCCGGATCGACCACAAGGGGGCGCCACCTGTCATTTTAGGACGGTTTTCACTAGGAAAACCAGGAGATGGCTCCTGACTCACACATGGGCGTGCTGGGGGTCCATGGCCGGGTTGGGGGGGACCCCCAAGGGGGGGCAAACCCCACTTAACCGTTCACCTGGAAATCGGATGGTTTTCACTAGGAGAACCAGGGGATGGCTCCTGACTCACACATGGCCGAAATGGGTGCTCTTGGTCGGATTGGGGTGGAGGGTCAGACACCCCACATGGTAACCCTCCGGTTTTCACTAGGAGAACCAGGGACCGGCTCCTGAGTCACAGAAGGCCGAAATGGGTGCTCTTGGTCGGATTGGGGTGGGGGGTCAGACACCCCCTTAAGACATGGTAACACTCCGGTTTTCACTAGGAGAACCAGGGACCGGCTCCTGACTCACACAAGGCCGAAATGGGTGCTCTTGGTCGGATTGGGGTGGGGGGTCAGACACCCCACTTCCAATTGGACATGGTATCCCGACGGTTTTCACTAGGAGAACCAGGGGAGGGCTCCTTCAGTCACACATGCCCAGGATGAGTTCTCATGTCCGGCTTGGGGGAGACCCCAAGGGGCTTGTGTGTTGGGGATGGGGGGTGTTGGGGGTGGGGGTGCACTGCCCCCCAGCTGATTTTCGGCCATGGGGTGGCGCCATTTCGCATTTTAGAACGGATTTCAATAGGAGAACCAGAGGAGGGCTCCTTCAGTCACACATGCCCAGGATGGGTGCTCATGTCTGGCTTGGGGGAGACCCCGAGGGGCTTGGGGGTTGGGGGTGGGGGAGTTTGGGGTGGGGGTGCACTACCCCCCAGCTGATTTTCTGCCATGGGGTGGCGCCAATTCGCATTTTAGGACAGATTTCACTAATTAAACTAGAGTAGGGCTCCTTCAGTCATACATGGGCGGTTGGGTGCCCATGGCTGGCTTGGGGGAGACCCCAAGGGGGGGCCCCACCCCCCCACCCGGATTCGTCCACAAGGGGGCGCCACCTGTCATTTTAGGACGGTTTTCACTATGAGAACCAGGGGATGGCTCCTGACTCACACATGGACGTGCTGGGTGCCCATGGCCGGCTTGGGGAGACCCCAGGGGGCCCCACCCCCCACCCGGATTCGTCCACAAGGGGGCGCCACCTGTCATTTTAGGACGGTTTTCACTATGAGAACCAGGGGATGGCTCCTGACTCACACATGGTCGTGCTGGGTGCCCATGGCCGGCTTGGGGGAGACCCCAAGGGGGGGCCCCAACCCCCCTCCACCCGGATTCGTCCACAAGGGGGCGCCACCTGTCATTTTAGGACGGTTTCCACTAGGAGAACCAGAGGAGGGCTCCTTCAGTCACACATGCCCAGGATGGGTGCTCATGTCTGGCTTGGGGGAGACCCCGAGGCGCTGGGGTTGGGGTGTGGGGTGTTTGGGGTGGGGGTGCACTACCCCCAGCTGATTTTCGGCCATGGGGTGGCGCAATTCGCATTTTAGGACGGATTTCACTAATAAACTAGAGTAGGGCTCCTTCAGTCATACATGGGCGGGTGGGTGCCCATGTCTGGCTTGGGGGGCCCGCCCCCCACCCGATTCGTCACAAGGGGCGCCACCTGTCATTTTAGGACGGTTTTCACTAGGAGAACCAGGGGATGGCTCCTGATCACATGGGCGTGCTGGGTGCCCATGGCCGGGTTGGGGGGGGACCCCAAGGGGGGGCAAACCCCCCCACCCGGATTCGACCACAAGGGGGCGCCACCTGTCATTTTAGGACAGTTTTCACTAGGAGAACCAGGGGATGGCTCCTGACTCACACATGGGCGTGCTGGGGGTCCATGGCCGGGTTGGGGGGGGACCCCCAAGGGGGGCAACCCCACTTAACCGTTCACCTGGAAATCGGATGGTTTTCACTAGGAGAACCAGGGGATGGCTCCTGACTCACACATGGCTGAAATGGGTGCTCTTGGTCGGATTGGGGTGGAGGGTCAGACACCCCACATGGTAACCCTCCGGTTTTCACTAGGAGAACCAGGGACCGGCTCCTGAGTCACACAAGGCCGAAATGGGTGCTCTTGGTCGGATTGGAGTGGAGGGTCAGACACCCCCACATGGTAACCCTCCGGTTTTCACTAAGAGAACCAGGGACTGGCTCCTGAGACACACAAGGCCGACATGGGTGCACTTGGTCGGATTGGGGTGGAGGGTCAGACACCCCCACATGATATCCCAACGGTTTTCACTAGGAGAACCAGGGGAGGGCTCCTTCAGTCACACATGCCCAGGATGGGTGCTCATGTCTGGCTTGGGGGAGACCCCGAGGCACTTGGGGGTTGGGGGTGTGGGGTGTTTGGGGTGGGGGTGCACTACCCCCCAGCTGATTTTCGGCCATGGGGTGGCGCCAATTCGCATTTTAGGACGGATTTCACTAGTAAACTAGAGTAGGGCTCCTTCAGTCATACATGGGCGGGTGGTTGCCCATGTCTGGCTTGGGGGAGACCCCCGAGGGGGACCCCCACCCGGATTCATCCACAAGGGGGCGCCACCTGTCATTTTAGGACGGTTTTCACTAGGAGAACCAGGGGATGGCTCCTGACTCACACATGGGCGTGCTGGGTGCCCATGGCCGGGTTGGGGGGACCCCAAGGGGGGGCAACCCCCACCCGGATTCGACCACAAGGGGGCGCCACCTGTCATTTTAGGACGGTTTTCACTAGGAGAACCAGGGGATGGCTCCTGACTCACACATGGGCGTGCTGGGGGTCCATGGCCGGGTTGGGGGGGGACCCCCAAGGGGGGGCAAACCCCACTTAACCGTTCACCTGGAAATCGGATGGTTTTCACTAGGAGAACGAGGGGATGGCTCCTGACTCACACATGGCTGAAATGGGTGCTCTTGGTCGGATTGGGGTGGAGGGTCAGACACCCCACATGGTAACCCTCCGGTTTTCACTAGGAGAACCAGGGACCGGCTCCTGAGTCACACAAGGCCGAAATGGGTGCTCTTGGTCGGATTGGAGTGGAGGGTCAGACACCCCCACATGGTAACCCTCCGGTTTTCACTAGGAGAACCAGGGACTGGCTCCTGAGACACACAAGGCCGACATGGGTGCACTTGGTCGGATTGGGGTGGAGGGTCAGACACCCCCACATGATATCCCAACGGTTTTCACTAGGAGAACCAGGGGAGGGCTCCTTCAGTCACACATGCCCAGGATGGGTGCTCATGTCCAGCTTGGGGGAGACCCCAAGGGGCTTGGGTGTTGGGGATGGGGGGTGTTGGGGGTGGGGGCACTGCCCCCCAGCTGATTCGGCCATGGGGTGGCGCCATTTCATTTTAGGACGGATTTCACTAGGAGAACCAGAGGAGGGCTCCTTCAGTCACACATGCCCAGGATGGGTGCTCATGTCTGGCTTGGGGGAGACCCCAAGGGGCTTGGGGGTTGGGGGTGGGGGGTGGTGGGGGTGTGGGTACACTGCCCCCCAGCTGATTTTCGGCCATGGGGTGGCGCCATTTCGCATTTTAGGACGGATTTCACTAGGAGAACCAGAGGAGGGCTCCTTCAGTCACACATGCCCAGGATGGGTGCTCATGTCTGTCTTGGTGGAGACACCAAGGGGCTTTGGGGGTTGGGGGTGGGGGTGGGGGGGGTGTGGGTGCACTGCCCCCCAGTTGATTTTCGGCCATGGGGTGGCGCCGTTTCACATTTTAGGACGGATTTCACTTGGAGAACCAGAGGAGGGCTCCTTCAGTCACACATGCCCAGGATGGGTGCTCATGTCTGTCTTGGTGGAGACACCAAGGGGTTTGGGGGTTGGGGGGTGGGGGGTGGTGGGGGGTGTGGGTGCACTGCCCCCCAGCTGATTTTCAGCCATGGGGTGGCGCGAATTCGCATTTTAGGACGGATTTCACTAATTAAACTAGAGTAGGGCTCCTTCAGTCATACATGGGCGGGTTGGTGCCCATGGCTGGCTGGGGGAGACCCCCCAAGGGCGGGGCCCACCCGGAATCGTCCACAAGGGGGCGCCACCTGTCATTTTAGGGACGGTTTTCACTATGAGAAACAGGGGATGGCTCCTGACTCACACATGGACGTGCTGGGTGCCCATGGCCGGGTTGGGGGGGAGACCCCAAGTGGGGGCAAACCCCCCACCCGGATTCGACCAAAAGGGGCCGCCACCTGTGGACGGTTTTCACTAGGAGAACCAGGGGATGGCTCCTTAATCACAAATGGGCGTGCTGGGTGCCAATGGCCGGGTTGGGGGGGGACCCCAAGGGGGGCAAACCCCCCCACCCGGATTCGACCAAAAGGGGCCGCCACCTGTCATTTTAGGATGGTTTTCACTAGGAGAACAAGGGGGTGGCTCCTGACTCACACATGGGCGTGCTGAGTGCCCATGGCCGGGTTGGGGGGGGGACCCCAAGGTGGGGGCAAACCCCCCTTAACCGTTCACCATGTAATCGGACGGTTTTCACTAGGAGAACCAGGGGTTGGCTCCTGACTCACACAGGCGTGCTGGGGTCCATGGCCGGGTTGGGGGACCCCAAGGGGGGGCAAACCCCCTTAACCGTTCACCTGGAAATCGGATGGTTTTCACTAGGAGAACAGCTCCTAGGGGCTGCCTGCTCTGCCCCCCTGTGGACAGGTTCACTCACTCACACAGACACACCTATTCACTTGTGCCTTCTCCCATTGGTCCAGGGTGATCAGGCCTATAATTTGAGACCATTTGGGAAAAGATTAGAGCTTTCTGTCATTTTGAAAACGCACACAGGCAGTTTTGCACTATACTGCTATTTTGAATGTACAGCAAAACCAGGTCATTTTGAGGTTGAATAGCTACTTGAGTTGATTGGTTCTACTGAAATTACCAACAGGCATCAGTCCAGGGTGATCAGGCCTATAATTTGAGACCATTTGGGAAAAGATTAGAGCTTTCTGTCATTTTGAAACTCCCACAGGTATTTTTGCTGACATCCATGCAGGCCCACATTGACCTTGTGACCTCTGGAGCACCATGCATCTTGTTCTACACTCCCTGCCTAGTAAAGGACATCTCCCATGGGTCTGAGAGTACAGCTCACTCCATGGACCTCCATGCCTCTATTTAAACACTCTCTGCCTATTAAAACACTCTCACCCATGGGCCTGAGAGTACAGCTCACTCCCTGGTCATCCAGAGGTGCAGCAGGCTAGGAGAAAGGGGCTGCCTGCTCTGGCCCCCTGTAGGACAGGTTCACTCACTCACACAGACACACACAGACACACCTTTTCACTTGGGGGTTTCTCCCTCATGCCCTGCTGACATCCATGCAGGCCCACATTGATCTTGTGACCTCTGGAACTCCATGCATCTTGTTCTACACTCCCTACCTAGTAAAACCCTTTATCACATGGGCCTGAGAGTACAGCTCATTTGAGACCAGTTGGGAAAAGATTTTCTGTCATTGTTAAATGCCCACAAGAAGTTTCACATTATACTGCTGTTTTGAATGTACAGCAAAACCAGGTAGTTTTGAGGTTGAATAGCTACTTGGGTTGGATGGTTCCACTGAAATTACCAACAGGCCTTTAATTTGAGACCATTTGGGTAAAGATTAGAGCTTTCTTTCCATTTTAAATCACACCAGGCAATATGTAATATAAATCTGATTTGGTTGAAGTGCTGGGAAGAACTACTCCACAGTAGATCCACGTTGCCTTTCAACTTTTTTCAAATAGGTTAAATCCTTCCAAAATGTCAAATGTGTGATTAGGCAACCCTATATATATTCTAATGCTGTTACTTTCATTTGAGAAATGTTTAAATGCTGTGTGGATCTTCTGTGGAGTTGTTTTTCCCAGCATTTCAACCTCCCTCCTCCCTGACCCAACAGCATAATGCATGGGGAATGGCATGTTATATATGAACATTCATTTTGAAGACAATTGCCCACCCAAGGTGTTGTCGCCTAGGCCATTGCATCCTTTTCATTGCCCAACGAGACATTCCGGTACAGGAAGAACTGTTGTTTGACTATGGAGTGTCAAGAAAATATTTTGGTGTAGAAGGATAAGATTTTGGAATGGCTTGACAGCTAGGCCAGTCAGCACGAAATCACCAATAGCTGATGGGACTCAAAAATATCCTTAAACCCCTTTTTAAAATGTACATCTGTAATTTTGTAATATATTTAGCCATGCATGTTCAACTTAAATTTCAGTTTTGGGTATCTGCACTTTAAAATAAACAACACATTTAAAAGAAAACCTGCATGTTGTTTTTATTTTCACCCTTGTCTATGGCAGATGCCATCTTCCTAAAAAATGTCTCAGGTGTTGTCAGGCCATTGTTCTGATGTTTGAAGCTCCTCAAGTTGAGGAATTTCACACCTCTGTCTGGGGGGTTTCACAAGCCGAAAGGTTTAGATAGGAATTATTATGGGCAGTAGTCTGAATTGTGGCATGGATGTAGCTCAGTTGGTAGAGCATGGTGTTTGCAATGCCAGGGTTGTGGGTTCGATTCCCACTGGGGGAAGGTATGAAAAAAATAATTACACAAAACATATATGCATCCATTAACTTTAAGTCAGCCTGGGTAAGAGTGTCTGTTAAATGTAAAGCACGGTGTTTACCCTGCAGGGTTTAAATCTGACCTCCAGAGGTGTTGTGAAGCTGGAGGTGAGGTCTTTGCCAGATCAGCACCTGGCCCCTCATCAAAGATACTGGTTTGTCACACACGCACACACACACAAACACTCACACACAGACACACACACACAAACACACAGACACACACACACACACACACAATAATCCTCATAGCATCCTCACAGTAAGTAGTAGAACTGGGATGAAAAACAGAAATGATCGACACCTACCATACCGATCACTTATCAAAAGCATTTTGCTGATATCGTAGCCTATACTAGAGAAATGTGATGTTTGAAATTAAATAAGTTTGCTAATATGGGTGATTGTTACAGTTTTTTACAATGACTTTGGCACTAATTTCAGAACCTTGACGTCATTTTTCAAAACTCTAGACACAAAACTCAAAACGGTCATCACTTGTAACACAGGCTGTCCAATGTTCAAAACATTGCATTGTGCATTCATATCTTTAAATAAATCTTACACTTGCACAATCATTGATTCAAAATACAAATGTATTGTGAAATACCAATGAAACGTTAATTTAGATCACCCACACACAAGCAACCGATAGTTTCACTGTGTCATTGTTCGTACAATCATTAAATATTGTAGTACAAAATAGGTGATACATGTTTCATTATGGTACTACATGTAAATACATCCCTGTAAAAGTACTGCAGTAGTAGAGAGAATACCACAGACACAGTGGAATCATTGAACAAAATCTGAAATATATTGATGAAAAACAATACAGTACTGTAAAACATAAACTTGCTTGCTTGTACTGTAAAAAGCTAAACATAGGAGTGATTACTGTACTTCTACATTTTCATCAACTCTGTCTTGTGGTTTTGGCCACAGGTTCTCATCTACATCACAATGGATGTTTTCATTAGCCAAACATCTTGGAAAAAACCTTTGGCCATGGCGAATCCAGGCCTGACACTGGTCTGCCGTGATGTCATTGCATGCGTCATCCATGGCCTGGAGAAGAGTGACTTGTTCATGAGGGCGCCTATCATAAACCTTCCATCTCCATGTGGAGAAATATTCCTTAATCGGGTTAAGGAAAGGAGAGTATGGGGGTAAATACTGGGTGGTCAATTGTGCATGGGCCTGAAACCATGCTTGCATCATATGAGCATGGTGGAACCTGACATTATCACACACAATGACATAGGTCACGCCATCAGCTCTACAGACCTGATCGAGCTCATCAAGGAAGGTTACAAGGGGACCATAGAAACGGTGTCTGATAAAGAATGATGATGAAATATTACATCCATAGATAATGTAGTCTAATTGGTTCATGCTCCACGCTAATTGGTGACAATGAATCTCGTTACTTTGAAACTTTCATGATCTAAACATGGAATATTGTTTGTCTGTTTCCATACAACTATGCATTAAGAGTAATGCAACAGTTACTTATCATTTTGAGCAGTTGTATCAATTGATAGTTGGATAATTGTAATGAAATGAGTAGACACTCATCTGAAATGTAATGTGTGAATTGCCTTTTGAAATAGTAGTACTTTGATGTTAAGTTGTGTCATATTGAACAGGTGACTTTTGTTAAATGAACAAATGATCTTAGTTTTATGTGTATTGTATCCAAGCAATTGAAAAAAGTGTTAGAGTTTTGAAAAATGTGCATTTTGATCATTGGTTGTGAGTTTTGAGTCTAGAGTTTTGAAAAATGACGTCAAGGTTCTGAAATTAGTGCCAAAGTGATTGTAAAAAACTGTAACAGATTCAAAAAGATGCAGAGTAATCCAGGAGACGGAGCGGGCGGCGGAGATGAGTTGGTGGAGGTGAAGTGGCAGATCCAATGATGGCACGGCAGCTGCTGACAACCAGGCAGGGGTTGGGTGAAGGTCCCGGGAGAATGATGTTCATGGCTAACGATCCGGCAGGGAATGGATGTCAGGTCAGAGCCTATGAAGGGGTGATGATCAGGACCAGGTGTGCCGAAGCTGATGAGAAGCAGGTGCGGGTAATCGAGAGATCACCCGCCTAGCAACGTCGCCCGGCAACCGGACAGGGTGCGTTCAGGAACCTTCAGGAAACAGGAGATTCAGAGCAGAAAAACGGCAACACAGGCAGGAACAGACTCAGGACGCAGGGTTCATGACACAATTAGCGTGGAGCATGAACCAATTAGACTACATTATCTATGGATGAAATATTTCATCATCATTCTTTATCAGACACCGTTTCTATGGTCCCCTTGTAACCTTCCTTGATGAGCTCGATCAGGCCTGTAGAGCTGGTGGCGTGACCTATGTCATTATGTGGGATAATGTCAGGTTCCACCATACTCATATGATGCAAGCATGGTTTCAGGCCCATGCACAATTTACCACCCTGTATTTACCCCCATACTCTCCTTTCCTTAACCCGATTGAGGAATTTTTCTTCACATGGAGATGGAAGGTTTATGATAGGCGCCCTCATGAACAAGTCACTCTTCTCCAGGCCATGGATGACGCATGCAATGACATCACGGCAGACCAGTGTCAGGCCTGGATTCGCCATGGCCAAAGGTTTTTTCCAAGATGTTTGGCTAATGAAAACATCCATTGTGATGTAGATGAGAACCTGTGGCCAAAACCACAAGACAGAGTTGATGAAAATGTGAGAAGTACAGTAATCACTCCTATGTTTAGCTTTTTACAATACAAGCAAGCAAGTTGAGGAACACTGCATTTGATGTTTTACAGTACTGTATTGTTTTTTTATCAATATATTTCAGATTTTGTTCAATGATTCCACTGTGTCTGTAGTATTCGCTCTACTTCTGCAGTACTTTTACAGGGATGTATTTACATGTAGTACCATAATGAAACATGTATCACCTATTTTGTACTACAATATTTACAGTTTTTGCCTATTGCTTACACACTTTTTGCAGAATTTGGCTCATTATGTCAAAACTCAACACACAAGCCAATCAGACATAGCACTTGGAGATTAACAACTCACATATATGCCAAAATGAAACACTGCCATCAAAACTTAACACTCCTTTCTACAAATGAAATTATTGCAACAAAACCATACACACAAGCAACATTTGAATTACACTTTCATATCAACAGAAACACACTGATGGGATTTATATAAAACACTGCAGTCTTCGTGTTTCTATTTTTATTGTCATTTAATTGTCATTGTCTTCTGTAAAACTCAAAAGTAGAATTTCTGCAGTAATCAAACAGTATTTACAAAAAAGTTTTTGCAAAAAAACAAACATTCTTACAGAAATTCTTAACATCAAATTTAGCAACAAACAAAAGTAAAAGAAACAATACAATTACTGGATAAATTGCTATTGGGGGAAAAAACATATACTTGTTTTGTGTGTGTGTGCGTGTGTGTGGTGGGGGGCGGGGGGGATTATGGATCACGCCTTCTGTTCGGATCTGGCCACAAGACCTCGTCAACATCACAGGCAATGTCCTCACGGGCTAGGCATCGGGGAAAATATCGCCTTGTGTGCCGAATCCACCCTTGGATTGATCCCACCTCAATGTCGCCACATGCCTCTTCCATTGCTTGCAGAAGAGTCATGCGGGCATGTGGTTGCCGATCATATACTTTCCACCGCCACGCTGAAAAGAATTCCTCGATTCCATTTAGAGAGGGGCTGTAAGGGGAAAGGTATAAAACTGTGAAATGATTATGGTTGTTGAACCAATCTCGGACCAGAGCAGCCCGGTGGAAACTAACATTATCCCAGATGACAACAAACCTGGGCTGCTGTGGTCTGTCCTGCACAACTGCATGTAGTGCATCTAGAAATGCAATGATCTGTCCTGTATTGTAGGGAGCTAGAGTGGCATGATGATGCAGGACTCCTTCGACACTAATTGCAGCACACAAGGTGATATTTCCCCCACGCTGCCCAGGGACATTTACAACAGCCCTTTGTCCAACTACGTTACGGCCCCGACGCCTGGTTTTGGCCAGATTGAAGCCTGCCTCATCCACGTAGATGAACTAATGCGGCAGTTCGGCGACATCAAACTCCAGAACCGTCTGTAACAGAAAATATTGAATATTGTTACTGAAAACACATACAGGAACTACAATGTCTATATTTTCACACAAGTAGGGGCTGGGTTAGACCAAAACTACAAGCTACAGGCAGGGCAGGTGGCAGCATAAACCCTCATTCCCACATCACAATATATAGTATGTAAAGTAAAGTGACACATACCTGCACATAATTATGGCGCAAGTCCTTGACCCTGACACTGTTCCTCTCAAATGGCACCCTGTACAGCTGCTTCATTCTGAAGTTATGTTTCTGTAGGATGCGACTTAGTGTAGAAATGCTGACCCAGTTGATATTGTTGAATTCATTTCCATTTGCAATTATGCGTTGTTGCAACTCACGAAGTCGGATTGCATTATTTTCTCGCACCATTTCAATGATGGCAAGCTCTTGTTGTTGAGTGAAGAGCCGTTCCCTTCCACCTTGAGGAGGTCGTCCAACCATTCTGTAGAAAATGCCACCACAAGATGTCATTGGTTAGGTTATTTTTCACATACTGTACTTTCAAACTGTACACAGTACTGCAACATCACAATGGTATTCCTTTACATATACAGTACTTCACAGTACTATCCATTTTTGTATAGTATAGTTAGTACAGTAATACTGTAATATGATACAGAATCATGTGACACATACAGTAGGTACAGTCTGGAGTAGAAACTTGAAGATATAGCTGTTCTCCAGTCGGAATGTCCTTATTATCGATGCTACTGTGTAGCGACTGAGGTTAGGGTGGACTCTTTGCCCAGCCTCTCTCATGGACAGGCCATGATTTATCACATGGTCCACCAGAGTAGCCCTGATGTCATCTGATATACGTCTCCGCACTGGTCCTCTTCCTCATCCGACTCCTCTCTCTCTTTGTCCTCCTCTTACTCTGACTCTCATTGCCTCCATGCTTGCAAAGTTAAAAATGGCTTACCTGAGGCCCATTTGTAGTGCTAAGGCTCAGACTGATTGGTGTTCTGTTTTCTGTGCAAGTGTTTTCAGGTGTGTATGTAAGTGCATACAATTGCCAGATGTGTTTTGTATTTTGAACAGAGTGTTTCCCCAATGATAACAGGTGATTTCGTTTTTGAACAACGTGTCTAATGTAAGAAAACTTGTGTAGTGTTTCACAATAAGTGTGTTACAGAATTACAAACAAAGTGCAAAGTTGACATTGTGTTTAAGCTATGGTTACACTGTGTTTAAGGTATGCTACAAGAAGTTTAGGTATTGAGGCTTTGGTCTAAGCATTCGGTTTTAGTGTGTAAGCAATGGGCAAAAACTGTAAATCAAGCACGAACAAAACAATAAACGACTCGTAACGTCCAACGGTAAACATATACCGACACGGAACAAAAAAATAAAAAAAATAACCCCAAACACAAAGTGAAAAACAGACAGTTAAATATGGCTCCCAATCAGAGACAACCAGCCAACAGCTGACACTCGTTGCCTCTGATTGGGAGTCACTAAGGCAAACATAGAAAACAACAAACCAGAACCCCCAACATAGAAACACACCACATAGAACAAACACACCCTGGCTCAACAACTAGAGTCCCATAGCCAGGGTGTGACACACTCCCTCCACCCTTCCTCTGCCTGTCAGCCTCTAGTCAAATACATTCTATTTCCACAACACAATCCTCCCACTAAAACACACCTCCAACTCCTCCCTTGCTGTCAGCTCACAGTCAAATTCAGTCTTTTACCATTAAATCAATTCATCATTCAGTCAATTCCATTCCTGTTACAAAAATGTACACTATGGCTTTAACTAATAAAGTCCACTACTGGGATTGTTACGGATACAGGTATCCTGTGTCTTTTTGTGTTTCCTCTCCTTCTGCCCTAATAACAGGTGTCCTGCATGTTCCTGATTGGTGGTCGTTGAGGTGTCTGCTGATTGCTAAGGTGGACCAATCAGTGAACATTCCTCTGCATTGCACCAACTGTTTCTGGTTTTTCAATCACACATCCCACTGTATATAAAGCAGTCAGGTGTGTTTGTTGAGAAGAAGACTATTTTCTGTATGTGAGTATGGATACTGTGGTGTCCTGTTTTTTGTTTACGCACCAAGTTGCTGGTTACTCTGTTTGGTAACTTTGTTAGAGACTATTTTCCCTATGTGAGTATGGATACTGTGGTGTATTGTGTACTCACTAATTTGCTGATCACTCTGTTTGGTAACTGTGTGTGTTTCTGGGAAAAGGGGAGTTTAAGCTAGCTGCCCTTGGGCGTACATTACCCGTAGGAAGAAATCTGTCTAAACACACTAGTTAGACCTGAGCGGACCACCCCCTGTACTTTTGTATGATTAGCAGTAGCTTAGCGGTTCTTGAGGCAGGCAAGATCAGTTTAGGGTTTTTTTACACTATTGTTTCATTTCTTGGTTCCTGCTCAGCCCTTTTTCCCAAACCTTTACCGTGTGTTCACACAAACATTTTATGTTTGACGGTAGTTTATGGTTGTCGTGTAGTTTTTCGTTCTCACTGTTCCATGTCATCATCCTAATTTGCATGGATTATGTTACGGGTCTCATGTCCATCCACCCTAGACGTTTAAAGCCACGGGGTTCGTAACAGGGATACTCTACTGTAGAAATACATTTAAAATGTTCTGTCCTTTGACTGTTTTTGATGAATTTATCAATGGGATGGCTGACTTGACTGCTTTCCCATGGCAATTAGTTACAATGGAATTTGACATAAGATTTATTGTTAAACCTTTCACAAGCCGAAAGGTTTAGATAGGAATTATTATGGGCAGTAGTCTGAATAGTGGCATGGATGTAGCTCAGTTGGTAGAGCATGGTGTTTGCAATGAAAGGGTTGTGGGTTTGATTCCCACTGGGGGAAGGTATGAAAAAAATAATTACACAAAAAATATATGCATCCATTAACTTTAAGTCAGCCTGGGTAAGAGTGTCTGTTAAATGTAAAGCACGGTGTTTACCCTGCAGGGTTGAAATCTGACCTCCAGAGGTATTGTGAGGTGTGAAGCTGAATGAGCCATCTCATTTGCATATGCGTAAATCTAGCCTGAATGGAATATTTTATTGTGGAATGGGGTTGGGCCAATCTGATTGTATATATACTGACCAAGGCAACAGTATATACTCCACTTCAGAAAAGAGAATTCAACTGAGAGCAACGACAACACTCTTTCCTTCTGGGAGCTGATATTTTGGATTATTGCTTTTTTCCTTATTCTGCAGAGATTTCTTCGCGATTGTGTTATTACTTCCTTCATTTTTCAGCAAGATGGCATCTGCAAATGCAACTGGTTCAAGGTAATGTACCTCTATAATTATTCCATGTATATTACTGTTAGTATGTTGCTGTTATTAATGTTAGTAGTATGCCCAAAATGAAGCATGACCTAAATTTGAGGTGCTTTTGTGTGAGAGCATTAGAAGCTTTGAGGCCAGAAACACAATTAAACCACAGTAACGTTGCTGTTATTAATGTTAGCAGTAGCTCTGCTAGCACCAGTAATAATAGGTGTGTAAGTATTGACATACTGCTAGTAACTTCATTACATGTACTTACTGTGCATTTACTGTCTTACAGAAAACAAAGAAGGATCCCTCTTGTCTGCAGATTTTGCTTGAAGAACCAGGACACCCTCTCTCGACACCTCAGCAGAGTGTGCATGAAGTTAAAAACAAAACAAGAGATTGTTCAAGAAGTCGCCGCTGCCCGAGATTCCATGATAGAGCATCTTTGCAAAGGCAGGATCTTTGACTACAGCTTACTGAGCTGTATTGTTATACAACAAGACAGACTCCAACTCCTGATCCAGAAGCTTGAAGAAACGGGTCATATTGTTAAGAACAAGCCAGAAGTCAAACAAGCACCTGTGTAAGCTATTTCTTACACTGATAAAATAATATATATGCAAGTTACATCATATTTCAACTCATTATAACTGTTGTCCAATTATGTTTGATTGTAATATAATATAATTGTTTTTGTTTATCTGTATGATATTTCAGCCAAGTGGAAGTGGCTCATGTGTTGACACCAACTGAAGATGCAGATGCTGAATCAGACAACAACACAGAGGATGACAAGTCTGCCTTGTACCAACCGTAAGTAAATATAAATAATCTCATAAACAACTACTACACATAAGTATATAAGTGAACATGGATGTATTTTATTGATTCTAATCTGCATACCAAATGTTTTCCAGACCAATGAACCAGTCATGTGACAACAAACTGAGAAAGGCAATGCAAATGAGTGGTTTGTAACAAAAGCACCCTCTGGATTGTGATCTGCTGGCTGGATTTGCCAAATATCTCCGTGATGACCACAACATTCCCAATTTCAAACAGGAGGTATGTACAGCAATTTTACTTTAATTTAACTGTTGAAATATTTTAATGAGAATTACTTAATTACAAAGTAGTTATTAACTATGCAACTAACATTATTTTCATTTTCATGTACAGGTTGCAAATGTGTCTAGGTTTTTGTTTTACATGGACTCCACCAAACCTTCCCTGGATTTTGTCAATAAATTGGAGCAAAGCAGGTCCTTTTTTACCAAGCTTGCAAACATTGGACAGAAGAAGCAAACAATTGCAAACTACATGAAGAATCTGATGAGGTTTCTTCGCTACATCACGACGTCAACAAACCTCATCCAGACAGAAAGGAGCTTGTATGAGCAATGCAAGCATTTCCAGGACTGCCTGAATGACTTACAGAAGTCCATGAGCAAGCAGGTGTCTCATGAAATTACCGGGAAAAGGTGTATATATTTAAAATTGATCCTCACGGAAATGTAGTTAACATTTTAAGTGTGTGTTGTTGTTCAAATCATTAACGTATTATTGTTTTTCTGCAGGTACACACAGATGATGACAGTTGCAAAGACACCGAAAGAATGTGTGGCAGTCTTGGAGGTGGCCAAGAAAGACTTTCTGGGTGTCGTTGGGAAGGCCAAGAGTGAAGAATCTTTGGTTGAACCTGAACAACTGCTCATGCTGTACTACCTGGAGTCTCTGCTCATGCTGAAACATCTCCAAAGGGCTGGAGTTGTAAAAAATATGACCGTAAGTTAACTAATGTCATTTTAATTGCTATAATGTTGAATCGTATTTGCTTTTTGGCATATGTTTTATTGATATGTCACATTTCCTATTGTAGCTGAACGAATGGCTCTCAAGGAAGGAGTGCATCTTGCCAAATGGTGAGAAATGGACTGTCATCGGTGTTAAGCAACACAAGACAGCGACACAGCAGGTGGCAACCGTTTCGTTAGACGAGGAGGAAGATGCAGTAAGTATATTTACCACAATCTGGTTATTGTGAATGAGATTGATTTAATACAAACCTGGTAAATATGTTTTTTTTTGGTCAAAATTTTCAGTGGTTGGATACGTACTACCGACATGTTCGACCAGCTTTTCTTAAAAAATGTGATGACGTGGAAGAAGATGAGAGATTCTTCATTTCCACAGTTGGAAGAGCCATCTACAACCCTTCCAATGACCTACAAAGGTTTCATGCCAAGTAAGTCGAACACTGTTAAGAACAACACTGTTTTTTATCATTACACAATACTTTTATGACAGTACAGTTTTCTAAAACCAAAACTGTTTTATCTTGTTCTTTCATCAGATACAAACTCCCCAACATCACCAGCCAGGTAGCAAGGCGAATCTTTGAGACGCATACCAAAGCCAACTTCACGGATGCAGAGAAGGCACTTGTTGCTGACTACTTGGCCCATACAACTGCTACAGCTGACAGGCACTACCGCATGAAGACACCACTCAATGCCTGCATGGGAATGAAGCTGATCTCCAAAGTTGCCATGTCCAGTGACTCTGTAAGTATTTATACTCATTATATAAATGACCCTTTACAATGTCTTGTAAAGTTGTTACATATGGCTAACACGTTTTTGTTATTTTCCCTTTTTCAAGTAATGAGACTGCAGGCCCCTCCTCCGCAAGAACAAGTTGTAGAACAGGAGCATTGTCCAGCAGCCAAACGTTGGATGAGGCACAGGCCTTGAACCTCTTCTATCAAAGCTTCCCTGTCACAATTGCTGGACAATCAATCAAAAAGAAGGACAGACTACTGATTGCAGGAAGGCATGAGAGATACTGCTTTGACAAGTGGAGAAACCAGCAAGAGAAAATGAGACGGGATTATGTGATCGGTAAAATGCAGCTAAAATACAATTTTAACATATTAGGTATTACGAGAATGTACTTGATTTAGTCACATAACTACGACTAAGTAGTCCTGGATAAGGGCTTCTGCTATTGAGTAAATGACATTAATAATAACACATGTATTTTTGTCTTTGCATTGTTACAGCTCACTTCCCCAGAAGAGAACCCTCTGCCAGAAAAGCAGAGAAATACATTAAACGGCAGAACTGGGAGAAGAACAAAGTGAAGGTGGAGGATGTCCTTCGTTACTGGCAACCTTCAACCAACATTGACACAAAAAATGAAAACAAAGCAATTATGAAACTGGTGAAGTCCCAGAAGTGGAGAGGATTGTACATTTCCAATGACCCTGTCAAAGGAAGAAAGGTCATGACAACACGGAAATTTGCTGAAGGGGAAGTCGTCTGTGACTACCACGGTCTCCCACTCTCAGGGAAGCAGGGGAAAGAGCTTTTGGCAGCAACAGATGAAGACGAGATGGGGTACCTATATTTCTACAGGGATGTATCAGGGAAAACGTGCTGCATAGATGCCAAGACTGTGCCCTGCCCTTGCCACCCAGAGAAGGACACAATTGGACGGAGGATCAACCACTCCAGAAAGAGAAGCAACATTAAAGCTCAGCTTCAGCAACTTGAAGAGGATGGCAAAGTGTGGAACGTCATCCTTTTCATTGCCCAACGAGACATTACGGTGCAGGAAGAACTGTTGTTTGACTATGGGATGTCAAGAAAATCTTTTGGTGGAGAAGGATAAGATTTTGGAATGGCTTGACAGCTAGGCCAGTCAGCACGAAATCACCAATAGCTGATGGGACTCAAAATATCCTTAAACCCCTTTTTTTAAATGTACATCTGTAATTTTGTAATATATTTATATGTTCAACTTAAATTTCAGTTTTGGGTATCTGCACTTTAAAATAAACAACACATTTAAAAGAACCTGCATATTGTTTATATTTCCACCCTTGGCTATGGCAGATGCCATCTGGGATGTAATATTTCATCATCATCAACTGCCTTTTATTTATCACCCTAATAATATCATGTATTTTTATTGGACTAAATGCAGTTTGTATGTGCTGTCCTAACATGATCAAATTAAATAATAGACAGTGCATTTCCCTGAAAATATAGGCAGTACATTCAGCCTTTGTTTTTAGTCGGTTCATTAAGTTGCATGGAAATACGAATCACTGATACATTTTGTTCATGTCTTTATATAGTGTACCAAAAGTTGTTCCTCCGCTTACGGCCATACCAGCCTGAATATGCCTGATCTCGTCCGATCTCGGAAGCTAAGCAGGATCGGGCCAGGTTAGTACTTGGATGGGAGACCACCTGGGAATACCAGCTGCTGTAAGCTTTTGTTCCCCCTAGAGAGTACTCTTGTGTCATGGAGCAACTGCCTTTTATTTATCACACTAATAATATCATGTAATTTTATTGGACTAAATGCAGTTTGTACAGTGGGGAAAAAAAGTATTAAGTCAGCCACCAATTTTGCAAGTTCTCCCACTTAAAAAAGATGATAGAGGCCTGTAATTTTCATCATAGGTACACGTCAACTATGACAGACAAATTGAGAAAAAAATCCAGAAAATCGCATTGTAGGATTTTTTTATGAATTTATTTGCAAATTATGGTGGAAAATAAGTATTTGGTCACCTACAAACAAGCAAGATATCTGGCTCTCACAGACCTGTAACTTCTTCTTTAAGAGGCTCCTCTGTCCTCCACTCGTTACCTGTATTAATGGCACCTGTTTGAACTTGTTATCAGTATAAAAGACACCTGTCCACAACCTCAAACAGTCACACTCCAAACTCCACTATGGCCAAGACCAAAGAGCTGTCAAAGGACACCAGAAACAAAATTGTAGACCTGCACCAGGCTGGGAAGACTGAATCTGCAATAGGTAAGCAGCTTGGTTTGAAGAAATCAACTGTGGGAGCAATTATTAGGAAATGGAAGACATACAAGACCACTGATAATCTCCCTCGATCTGGGGCTCCATGCAAGATCTCACCCCGTGGGGTCAAAATGATCACAAGAACGGTGAGCAAAAATCCCAGAACCACACGGGGTGACCTAGTGAATGACCTGCAGAGAGCTGGGACCAAAGTAACAAACCATCAGTAACCTACCATCAGTAACACACTACGCCGCAAGGGACACAAATCCTGCAGTGCCAGACGTGTCCCCCTGCTTAAGCCAGCATGTCCAGGCCCGTCTGAAGTTTGCTAGAGTGCATTTGGATGATCCAGAAGAGGATTGGGAGAATGTCATATGGTCAGATAAAACCAAAATATAACTTTTTGGTAAAAACTCAACTCGTCGTGTTTGGAGGACAAAGAATGCTGAGTTGCATCCAATGAACACCATACCTACTGTGAAGCATGGGGGTGGAAACATCATGCTTTGGGGCTCAAAATATACTCAAAATATATATGTCATGGAGCAACTGCCTTTTATTTATCACCCTAATAATATGTATTTTTATTGGACTAAATGCAGTTTGTATGTGCTGCTCTGCCCTGCCCTGATCAAATGAAATAGACAGTGCGTTTCTCTCAAAATAGATGTGTCATGGAGCAACTGCCTTTTATTTATCACCCTAATAATAAAATGTATTTTTATTGGACTAAATGCAGTTTGTATGTGCTGACCTGCCCTGCCCAGATCAATTTAAATAATAGACAGTGCGTTTCACTCAAAATATATGTGTCATGGAGCAACTGCATTTTATTTATCACCCTAATAATATCATGTATTTTTATTGGACTAAATGCAGTTTGTATGTGCTGCCCTGCCCTGGTCAAATTAAATAATAGACAAAGCGTTTCCCTCAAAATATAGGCAGTACATTCAGCCTTTGTTTTTAGTCGGTTCATTAAGTTGCATGGAAATTCGAATCACAGGTACATTTTGTTCATTTCTTTATATAGTGTACAAAGAGTTATTCACTCCCTTACGGCCATACCAGCCTGAATATGCCTGATCTTGTCCGATCTCGGAAGCTAAGAAGGTTTGGGCCTGGTTAGTACTTGGATTGGAGACCGCCTGTGAATACCAGGTGCTGTAAGCTTTTTGTTCCGCTAGAGAGTGCTCTTGTGTCATGGAGCAACTGCCTTTTATTTATCACCCTAAATATAAAATGTATTTTTATTGGACTAAATGCAGTTTGTATGTGCTGTCCTAACCTGATCAAATTAAATAATAGACAGTGCGTTTCCCTCAAAATATAGGCAGTACATTCAGCCTTTCTTTTTAGTTGGTTCATTAAGTTGCATGGAAATACGAATCACTGATACATTTTGTTCATGTCTTTATATAGTGTACCAAGAGTTGTTTCTGCGCTTACGGCCATACCAGCCTGAATATGCCTGATCTTGTCCGATCTCGGAAGCTAAGCAGGATCGGGTCTGGTTAGTACTTGGATGGGAGACCGCCTGGGAATACCATGTGCTGTAAGCTTTTTTTTCCACTAGAGAGTGCTCTTGTGTCATGGAGCAACTGCCTTTTATTTATCACCCTAATAATATCATGTATTTTAATTGGACTAAATTCAGTTTGTATGTGCTGCCCTGCCCTGCCCTGATCAATTTAATAATAGACAGTGTGTTTCCCTCAAGATATATGTGACATGGAGCAACTGCCTTTTATTTATCACCCTAATAATATCATGTATTTTTATTGGACTAAATGCAGTTTGTATGTGCTGCCCTGCCCTACCCTGATCAATTTAAATAATAGACAGTGCGTTTCCCTCAAAATATATGTGTCATGGAGCAACTGCCTTTTATTTATCACCCTAAAAATATCATGTATTTTTATTGGACTAAATGCTGTTTGTATGTGCTGTCCTAACCTGATCAAATTAAATAATATATAGTACATTTCCCTGAAAATATAGGCAGTACATTCAGCCTTTGTTTTTCGTCTGTTCATTAAGTTGCACGGAAATACGAATCACTGATACATTTTGTTCAAGTCTTTATATAGTGTACCAAGAGTTGTTCCTGCGCTTAAGGCCATACCATCCTGAATATGCCTGATCTCGTCCGATCAGGATCGGGCCTGGTTTGTACTTGGATGGGAGACTGCCTGGGAATACCAGATGCTGTAAGCTTTTTGTTCCATTAGAGAGTACTCTTGTGTCATGGAGCAACTGCCTTTTATTTATCACACTAATAATATCATGTATTTTTATTGGACTAAATGCAGTTTGTTTGTGCTGCCTTGGTCAAATTAAATAATAGACAAAGCGTTCCCCTCAAAATATAGGCAGTACATTCAGCCTTTGTTTTTAGTCGGTTCATTAAACTGCACGGAAATTCGAATCACTGGTAAATTTTGTTCATTTCTTTATATAGTGTACCAAGAGTTGTTCACTCGCTTACAGCCATACCAGCCTGAATACACCCTTCCGGTGAGTTGAGTGAGACAGGTGCAGGTGATTAAGCTGTAAGTGAGTGTTTGGGAGAGAACTATTTGCTTGAGTTTCTTAGTTTATTGAAGGACATTTGTTTGATTTTGAATTCAATTAAGTTTAAGGTTAGTTAGTTTTTTCCCCCCCTTGCAGTTCTGCTGCTTGGGGGTGAGTTTTTTGAGACTTTTTTTCTGTTTGGTTAATGACGGACAACATGGCAAAGAATAATGGAACGGATAAAGACAAAGGCAATGCGCAACGGACAAAACTTGGACCTGAAGGTGGCTCAAAATACGGCAAGGAACGAACAGTGGCAGTGGAATTGATGGGAGAAGACAAGATAACGACGATGGAATTACTAAGATCAATTAAAGATGTGTGCGGAAAGGTGGTGGGGTGCAGAATAAAAGGAGAAAGGAAATATGAAGTCACGATGGGGGATGAAAATGGAAAAGAGTGTTTAATGGATGGGTTCATGATTAAGAACACGAAGGTAATGGCGAGAGATATGATGGCAAACGAACTCATAGTCTCGTTTATGAATTTGCCAGTTTATATCGAAGACGGAGCTATACTGGATAAACTGCGGATCTGGGGTGTAGCTGCGGTCTCAGAAATCAGAAGGAGAGTCTGGCCGGGTACGGAAATCGTGGATGGGACAAGATACTGTAAGGTAAAGTTCACGGACACCGTGCAGTCCTTGCCGTATTCCACTAAGTTCGAGACAATGGAGGGTGGTGAATATTTCAGGGTGATTCATGACAAGCAGGTTAGGGTATGTCGCCTGTGTATTCAACCTGGACATATTTTAAAGGACTGCCCTGACTTTAGGTGTTTTAAGTGCGGAAACCAGGGACACTATGCGAGGGAATGTGCTGGAGCGAGGGATAGGGCAGTTTGCGCAGGATGTCGGAAGGGAACCGATGAGTGCAACTGTGGAGAGGTTGTAAGTGAGGAGGAGAGCCAGGACCTCTTAATGGAAGCTGATGTATCACCGGGAGGAGAAGAAGAGGATGGGGAAGAGGATGTGGAGGAAGGTGGAGAGATGGAAGAGCAAAAGGCAGACGAAATAGGGAGCAGCTTGGACTCAGAGATGAGAAGAGGGAGTTTACAGGAGGAGGGGGGGATCGGGCTGGGTGGAGGCACTGGGGACGCGCAGATTTTTGGGGAAAGCTCAGGCCCTGCGAGTACCGCAGGGGGTGAAGACATGGAGGGCAGTTTGAGTTTGACGACAATACCAGAGACGGAGAGAGATACGGGGAGCACAACGGATGTGGGAGTAAAGAACTTGAGTTGGTTGGACGAAATGGGCTTGGAGGAGATATCTGATACGGACGAAGGGGCAAAGGTAGAAAAACTAAGGGAAAGCTACAGGAAGAGGAAAGCGACAGGGGGGGAGAAGAAGGATAGAAGAGGAAAGAAACAGGACAAAAAGTAGAGGACAATGAAGGTATTTCTTTTCATTTTATTATTTTTGAAATGGTTAAGTTTGTGTCCCTAAATGTAAATGGTTTAAGGACGATGGATACATTTCAAAATATAGTTCAAATGAAGAATGTGGATATCTTATGCCTACAAGAGACGCATTGGGACAATGATTGTGTATTGAAAGTAAAACAAATATGGAGGGATTTTATTTTTGTTAATAATGGTAGAGGGAATTCTAGTGGGGTTGCTATTCTAGTGAGAAAGGATGTGGTGGACAAAGTGGTACATGTACATGATGATAATAATGGGAGGATTTTAGTTTTAGATTTTGAGTATATGGATATGAAGTTTAGAATTATAAATGTTTATGCGCCAAATAATGAAATAGAGCGCAAGGTTTTATTTGTTGAAGTGGGACGATGGAGTGTGGGAAATTGCATCGTGGTGGGGGATTTTAATGTGAAATTGGACAGATTAGATATGACAAGGGGAGCTGCTTTTAGAAATGATGCATCTAGAGGGGTTTTAAAGAAAATGATGGTTGAGAAAAAACTTATTGACATATGGAGAGATGACAATCCCGATAAACGAGAATTTTCTAGAAGGCAGGTGGTTTTAGGGGAGTTAAAACAAACCAGAATAGATTTGATTTTAGTTAAAGAAGATTTAAGGGATTGTATGAAAGATGTTAAGTATGTATTTACAACACTCAGTGATCATGCATGTTTAAATTTCTCGGTGGGTTTAGACAAAGAAAGAATAGGAGGTGGTACATGGTGTATGAATGCGAGTTATTTGGGGGATGAGGATTATTGTAAACAACTTAAATCTTTGATAATATGTGAAATGGAGGATAAGCAGAAAGGGGAGGATAAGTGTGTATGGTGGGACAAGGTTAAGGAAAAAATAAAAGGTTTTAGTAGAAGATATGCAAGGCAAAAGAGAGGCAGGATGAAAAGAAAAGAAAATGAGTTGAGAGCCAAATTGGTTGAGGAAATGGGGAAGTGTGACAGTGAACCTAATTATAATATAGAAAAGTTTTTAGAGTTGAGAGCAAAATTGAGTAAATATGACATGGATAAGTGTATGGGGGCCATTATAAGAAGCAAAGCAAAGTATTTTTTGGAGGGGGAGAAATGCACTTCTTTTTTTCTTGGATTAGAGAAGAGTACTCAAAGAAGAACATATCTTAGACAGATTGAAAATGTAAAAGGGGGAAGTAGTAGATGATTATGTAGAGATCTTAGAGACAGTGCAGAGTTTTTATAAGGACTTATTTAAAAAAAGGGGAGGTGGATGAGGGGTGTGTACAGGAGATTTTAGATAGTGTGGAGGTGAAAATTAATGGAGAAGATAAGGTGATGTGTGATGGGAAGATTACAGTAAATGAAGTGATGGATGCGATAAAGGGTTTACAGGTGAATAAGAGCCCTGGTGTAGATGGTATCATTGCAGAGTTTTATAAAGTTTATGAAAGTCTTTTAGCACCTATTTTATTGGAGGTTTATCACTATATGGAGGAGAATGATTGTGTATCAGAATCAATGGTGACAGGAATGATAACTATTTTATATAAAAACAAAGGGAGTAAGGTGAAATTGGAAAATTATAGGCCAATTAGTTTATTAAATGTGGATTACAAGATTTTAGCCAACATTTTAGCGAATAGGATGAAGAGAGTTTTACATGATATTATAGCATCAACACAGAATTATAGTGTTCCTGGGAGAGATATAGCTGACACAATTAATACGATTAGAGACGTGATACACAAAATGAACGGGGGATAAGATAGGAGGTATTGTTTTAAGCATAGATTTAAATAAGGCTTTTGATAGAGTAGAACATGATTTTATGTTTAGGGTCTTGGAAAGATTTGGCTTTGGTAATAAAATAATAGGGTGGATTAAATTATTATATAGAAATGCAAAAAGTAGGGTGAAATGCAATGGGGTTTTAACCGATTCTTTTACTCTGGAGAGATCTGTGAGACAGGGATGTCCTTTATCTGCTTTATTGTATGTTTTATCAGCTGAGCCTTTAGCGGCTTTTCTTAAGAAGGATAATTTTATTAATTGTGTACAAACTCCACAGGGGGGATTTAGTTTGATTCACCAATATGCAGATGACACAACTATAACGGTTAGAGATGAGGACAGTGTAAAAAGGGTAATAGAAGGTTTTAAAGTATATGGAAGAGCATCAGGAGCTAAAGTTAATATGGAAAAGTCTGTTGTAATGTATATTGGGAAGGTAAATGAGGGGAATTTTCCTTTTAATGAGGCCAAATAATATTTTAAGGTGTTAGGAGTTTTTTTAGGTGTAAAAGAAAAAGAAGCTAGGGATTTGACATGGAGTGGGGTGATAAATAAAGTCAGAAAGGTTGTAAATATGTGGAAGGGGAGGTTGTTAAAATTAAAGGGGAAGGTTATTGTTATAAATTCTTTACTGATGTCAATTTGTATTCACGTCATGAATGTCTTAGATGTGCCAGAATGGGTTTTAATTGAAATGAATAAGATTTTAGTTGAATTTTTATGGGATGGGAAGGGGACGAAAATCACTTTTAAAACATTGATTGCGGGTTATGAGGAGGGGGGCTTGAAGTTAGTGGATTTAAGGGTGAGGAAAATAGCAATAAGAGTGAAAATGGTTCGGAAGTATTTATATGGGGAATTAGATTACGGGTGGAAAAAGTTTTTTGCAGAGTATTTGCAGGAGGTTGGGAGGATAGGGGATAATGGTTTATTAATGAGTGTAAAACAAGAAATGTTGGGAAATATACCTTTGTTTTATAAGGAAGTTTTCGAGGCTTGGGGGCAGGTTTTACCACACATTTCTTATGAATGTAACAGTTTGGAAAATATTTTAAATCAGCCTATCTTTTTGAATCCAAAGATCAAATATAATAATACAATGTTGTATTGTAAATATTTTATGAGAGCTGGGATGCGACAGATTGGTGATATTCTGTATGAGGTCAGGCCGGGGTTTCTACCGGTACAAGCTATTTATGACAATGTTGTTGAGGTTGAGGATGAAATAAGCAAAACTACAGTAGAAAATATGTATAAGAGAATTTTAGGGTGCATTCCGAAGGAGTGGGGTGTTTTAATAAATACAGGGGCGGTTAAGAGAGCCAGGGGTTTGCCGGTTTTATTGTATGAAAGTGGTGGAGTGAAATGTGATTTGTCAGGCTTGAAAGTTAAAACAGTCTATAGTAAATGTATTTTAAAAGAGATAAGAGTGCCTGCTTCGGAGAAAGTGTGGTCGGAGGTTTTTGTAGATTTGGATGTGAAGTCAATATGGAGGAATGTTAATGTAAAGGGGAACTCCATAGAATGTGAAGACAATGATTTTAAAATAAAACATAATAGGATTTTTACTAATGTGGTCTTACATCAAATCAACAGAAATATTAATAGAGAATGTGACATTTGTCATATAGAGGTGGAAAACTTTATGCACTTTTTCATTGAATGCGGTAGAATAAGAGGTTTTCATGAGTTTTTAAAGGAGCTTTTAGTGAAACATTGGGGGGAGGAGATTTTTAATGGGGTGGAATGGAGGAGATTGTTTCTTTTTGGTATTAATGGGAAAAGTAAAGTTTTGAATTTTAATTTGGTTAATTATGTTTTAAGTCATGCTCGATATGCTGTAAGACTAAGAAGGAACTTGGGGCATTATGAAGGGAAATGTGTGAGTGTGGAGGTACTTTTTAAGAGTATGTTGGAGGGAAATATAGAGATAATGCAGAGATATGGTGGGGGCAACTTTGAAAAAGAATTTGTGTGGGGGAGTACATTTATTAGAATTTCATCTAATGGAAAACTTGTGTTTAATTATTAATTGGATTAGGTGAGTGTTTTAATTGTTGATTTATTGTATTTTCTTTCTGATTTTGTAAAAGGGTGAATTGTTCACCCTTTAATGATGATTGAAATGATGTAAAATTGTCTGATTTTCATAATAAAATATAAAAATAAAAAAAATACACCCGATCTCGTCTGATCTCGGAAGCTAAGCAGGATTGGGCCTGGTTAGTACTTGGATGGGAGACCGCCTGGGAATACCATGTGCTGTAAGCTTTTTGTTCCATTAGAGAGTACTCTTGTGTCATGGAGCAACTGCCTTTTATTTATCACCCTAATAATATCCTGTATTTTTATTGGACTAAATAAAGTTTGTATGTGCTGTCCTAACATGATCAAATTAAATAATAGACAGTGCATTTCCCTGAAAATATGGGCAGTACATTCAGCCTTTGTTTTTAGTCGGTTCATTAAGTTGCATGGAAATACGAATCACTGATAAATTTTGTTCATGTCTTTATATAGTGTACCAAAAGTTGTTCCTGCACTTAGAAGCTAAGCAGGATTGGGCATGGTTAGTACTTGGATGGGAGACTGCCTGGGAATACCAGGTGCTGTAAGCTTTTTGTTCCACTAGAGAGTACTCTTGTGTCATGGAGCAACTGCCTTTTATTTATCACCCTAATAATATCATGTATTTTATTGGACTAAATGCAGTTTGTATGTGCTGCCCTGCCCTGATCAATTTAAATAATAGACAGTGCGTTTCCCACAAAATATATGTGTCATGGAGCAACTGCCTTTTATTTATCACCCTAATAATATCATGTATTTTTATTGGACTAAATGCAGTTTGTATGTGCTGCCCTGCCTTGCCCTGATCAATTTAAATAATAGACAGTGCATTTCCCTCAAAATATATGTGTCATGGAGCAACTGGCTTTTATTTACCACCCTAATAATATCCTGTATTTTTATTGGACTAAATGCAGTTTGTATGTGCTGCCCTGCCCTGATTAAATTAAATAATAGACAGTGCGTTTCCCTCAAAATATAGACAGTACTTTCAGCCTTTGTTTTTAGTCAGTTCATTAAGTTGCATGGAATTACGAATCACTGATACATTTTGTTCATGTCTTTATATAGTGTACCAAGAGTTGTTTCTGCGCTTACTGCCATACCAGCCTGAATATGCCCGATCTCGTCTGATCTCGGAAGCTAAGCAGAACCGGGCCTGGTTAGTACTTGGATGGGATACTGCCTGGGAATACCAGGTGCTGTAAGTTTTTTGTTCCACTAGAGCATAGGTCACTAACAGGCGGACCGCGGTCCGGATCCGGACCCAGAAGCCGTCCCATACGGACCCGGACCAAAACAAAAGATTATGAATTAAAACCTGACGGGGCGCTTCTATTTTAATATGCACAGCTTTTGTAGTCTTTACGGTACTCGTTTTGTGAATGAGGAAACTCACCGACCAATTGCATGTGAGTTAAGCGATCCCACGTGATACCACTCAGCCAATGAAGTCTTTGCATTCCTGGCGGTAAACATTGGGACTCTACAGTGCAGACAGATGAGAGTTTTAGAGGCAAGTTACCAAGGAAAAGAAAGTCGGATTAAAAAGATAGCGATATATGTAGAAAACAAAGGGAGCGAAAACAGACGAATGAGACGGAGAAAGGGAACGAAACAGACGAGTGAGAAACAGACGAATGAGACGGAGAAAGGGAGAGATACAGACGAGTGTGCCGGAGAAAGCTGAGGAAAATACGAGTGAGACGGAGAAAGTTGACGAAAATATGAGTGAGACGGAGAAAGGGAGCGAAACAGACGAGTGAGGCAGAAAAAAGGGTAACAGTTAGAGAAAATAAGGAACAAATGGCACTCTCCAAAAAAAAGAAAAAGTGGACAATGAAAACAGAGCATTTAATCCAGAATGGACAGACTCATTTCTGTTCATACTTCCCAATGGGAGCACTAAACCAGTGTGTCTCATATGTGCAGAAACCGTGGCACTTATTAAAAGTGGCAATGTGAAACGCCATTATGAGACAAAACATAAAGGTTTTGAACAAACGTACCCACTCAAATCTGAATTGAGATCACAGAAAGTAAGTAGTCTCAGAGCCCAATATGACCAGTCCACCAGGATCCTGAGCAACACATTCACTGCCCAACAACGTGCTCTTGAGTGTTCCCTCAGAGTTTCTTGGATTTTGGGTAAACACAAAAAGCCATTTACAGATGGAGGGGTTGTCAAAGAATGCATGAGTGCAGTAGCTGAAACACTACTTGAGGGAAAACAAAAAAATTAGCTTTGTGATAAAATAAAGCAAATTCCCATGTCAGCATCATCTGCCACAAAGAAAAGTGAAATATTAACTCAGGATGTGCTAACCCAGCTAGATGAAGCCATGCATAAGGCACCATGTGTAGGCTTAGCTGTGGATGAGTCCACTGACATATGTGACAATGCTCAGCTGTTAGTGTTTGCCAGGTTTTTCAACACAGCCCAGAAAACATTCTGTGAAGACATGTTAGGTGTCACTCCCCTTCAGACCAGTACAAGAGGAGAGGATATCTACCTGGCCATTAAGGAGATGTTAACAAAAAGAGGAATAGAGCCAAAACAAGTGGTTTCAATAACCACAGATGGAGCCCCTTCTATGATAGGGAAAGAAAAAGGAGCTGTAGCAAGACTGAAAGGGGACAATCCTGAGCTTTTATCTTACCATTGCATCATTCATCAATCTGTCCTCTGTGCCTCCCTGTCAGATGAGCATGCTGAGGTGATGAATACAATGATGAAAATGATAAATTTTCTCAGGGCATCCTCTTCCTACCAGCATCGCATGCTTAGGGGAATTCCTCAGAGAAGTTGATGCCAATGCTGATGATCTTTTGCTGCACAACAATGTGAGATGGCTCAGCAAAGGCAGGGTGCTAGAGCGCTTTTGGTCCATCAGGAGGGAATTAGCATCTTTTTTGGCAGAGCTAAGCAGTCAGAAGGCAACACAGTTTTCTCTCTTTTTAGAAAATGAGAAATGGATGGATAATGTGGCCTTTTTGGTTGACATCACGTCACATCTGAATGAACTGAATTTGAGGCTACAGGGCAAGGACAATTCAATTTGTGAACTGATGACAGCTGTTCGCTCCTTTCAGAGGAAACTTGAAGTGTTCAAGGAAGACCTGCAGGGAGACTGTGTACACTTCCCAGCAGTGCAGGAACAGGTTCAGGGACAGAGAGATTTGTCTTCTTTTGTTGATTTTATTGATAAGCTGATTGTAAACTTCAGCAACCGTTTTGACAGCTTCAGCTTTGGAGAGCAGCTCACCATGTTCATTCAGAACCCATTTCTGATCACAGATGTCAGGGGGTTCTCAAAGGAAGTCACACAGCACTTTAAATGGGTAAATGCTGGGTCTCTCCAGATGCAATTGGTTGATCTCCAAGCAGATGTGGCCCTGAAAGAGCAGTTTGTAAGAACTGACCCTTCCACTTTCTGGTTCCAAATGGTCCCTGAGACTGCTTTCCCGGGTCTGAGGAAAGTAGCCCTATACATCTTGACCATGTTTGGCTCCACATACAACTGCGAGGCAGCTTTCTCCACAATGAACATAATTAAAACTAAATATCGTTCCAGGCTCACCAATGAGCACCTTCACATGTGTATGAGAATGGCCCTGACTCCATTCAAGCCCAGGTTTAAAATTCTGGCAAGACAGGCTAAAGCTCAATTCTCTCACTGAGCAAAAACATGGTGGAGTGGGATATGAGGGGAAGAAAGTGATACTCTAAAACTGTTCAATTGTTAAGATCTGTTGAGATTTATTATTTGTAAAATTGGTTGAGACTGTTGAGTCAAGATGTGAAACAGAAAAGGGGAAATTCAAACTTTTCCTCCCTTTATATTATTTTTCTGAAGTTAAGCACTTTTTTTGAAAATGCACAATTTTCACATTTTATTTATTTTCTCTTATTTTGACATGCAGCCCTAGTTTTATTTAGTTAATTAATGAGAGCACATTGTACATATCTACAGTCATACATATATGTTCAGTAGGGCTGCCCCTCTTAGTCGATTAGTCGACTAATCGGTCGTTTTGGTCTTAGTCGACTAAGATTTCTTTAGTCGATAAGTCATTTTTTATGCTTATTCATGCTTAATTACTCATTTCCAAGTAACTTATGAGAACATTTCTGGTGAACACGAGATTTAAAGTGGTGCTTTTGCAGGATTAATTTCGGAGAAACTCAGTTTTACAGATGGTTAATTAACTACATTTATATTGCGCTTTTCTAGTCTTGCACAGCTCTGTCGATTAAATCAACTAATCGATTAGTCGACAAACTCATATAAGTGTTAGTCGACTAAGAATTTCTTTAGTCGAGGACAACCCTAATGTTCAGTTCTATGTTTCGTGATAATAAATATTGTCAACAAGTTTTTGAATTGTACTGAATTAATTTGATTAGACGGTCAGTTATTGATTACATTCAGAACTACTAGGCTACTTAAATATATATACCACTAAATTGTTAGACATTATGATCTTCTGGACCTTTGCTTCAAAACATTTTCTCTAACTGGACCTTTTTTAAATTTTGTTGAATACCCCTGCACTAGAGAGTACTCTTGTGTCATGGAGCAACTGCCTTTTATTTATCCCCCTAATAATATCATGTATTTTTATTGAACTAAATGCAGTTTGTATGTGCTGCCCTGCCCTGATCAATTTAAATAATAGACAGTGCGTTTCCCTCAAAATATATGTGTCATGGAGCAACTGCCTTTTATCACCCTAATAATATCATGTATATTTATTGGACTAAATGCAGTTTGTATGTGCTGCCTTGCCCTGCCCTGATTAAATTAAATAATAGACAGTGCGTTTCCCTCAAAATATAGACCGTACATTCAGCCTTTGCTTTTAGTCGGTTCATTAAGTTGCATGGAAATACGAATCGCTGATACATTTTGTTCATGTCTTTATATAGTGTACCAAGAGTTGTTCCTGCGCTTACGGCCATACCAGCCAGAATATGCCTGATCTCATCTGATCTCGGAAGCTAAGCAGGACCTGGCCTGGTTAGTACTTGGATGGGATACTGCCTGGGAATACCAGGTGCTGTAAGCTTTTTGTTCCACTAGAGAGTGCTGTTGTGTCATGGAGCAACTGCCTTATATTTATCACCCTAATAATATCATGTATTTTATTGGACTAAATGCAGTTTGTATGTGCTGCCCTGCCCTGCCCTGATCAAATTAAATAATAGTCAGTGTGTTTCCCTCAAAATACATGTTTCATGGAGCAACTGCCTTTTATTTATCACCCTAATAATATCATGTATTTTTATTGGACTAAATGCAGTTTGTATGTGCTTCCCTGCCCTGCCCTGATGAAATTAAATAATAGACATTGCGTTTCCCTCAAAATATAGACAGTACTTTCAGCCTTTGTTTTTAGTCGGTTCATTAAGTTGCATGGAATTACGAATCACTGATACATTTTGTTCATGTCTTCATATAGTGTACCAAGAGTTGTTTCTGCACTTATGGCCATACCAGCCTGAATACGCCCCTTTTTGGAATTTCAGGAAGTGGATGAGCGGCAGGTGTCTGAGTGCTTGAGAGAGGATATCGTTTTTTTGAGGTTTATTTGATTTATAAGTTTGAAAGTTTGTGTGTGATTGTAGTTGATTTTCTTTGAAACTTTTTTGTTAATATCCCCCATCGGCGTGAGCTGTTTGGGGGATAGTGATTAAAATAACCGGATGGACAACATGGCGTCAACATCAAGAATACAAACGACGACGAGAAAGGACAACAGTGAAATCAGAATTTCAAATGAAGAACTGAGGAAAAGAAAGTATGAGAAGGAACTGACGGTGATCGTGGAAATAATTGGAGAAGGGAAAATAACAACGATGGAATTGCTGAGAGGAATAAGGGAAGTTTATGGAACAATACTTGGATGTAGAATGAGAGACGGAAATAAGTATGAAATAACAATGTCTCATGTAAAGGGAAAAGAAAGACTAATGGACGGGCTAAAGATAAAGAACTGTCAAATCATGGCTAAAGAGCTAGGGAACGATGAGCTTGTGGTGTCCTTTTTGAACTTGCCTGCATACATTACAGATGGGGAGATATATGAGAAACTAAGAGGCTGGAAAGTGAAGGCGACCACGCCAATCAAGAGGAGGATGTGGACAGGAACAGACATTGTAGACGGGACGAGATTTTGCAAGGTGAAGTTCACAGACAATGTGCAATCCTTGCCATATTCTACCAAATTTAACACTGTCGAGGGATTTGAATATTTTCGTGTAATCCATGACAAGGTATGTAGACTATGTATTCAGCCGGGGCACATACTTAAGGAATGTCCAGAATTCACTTGCCATAAATGTAGTGAACAAGGGCATTATGCCAGAGAATGTTTGAACATAGGTAATGTGTGTGAAATGTGTGACAGACCGAAAGTTAGATGTAGCTGTAAGAAGGGAAAAGATCACTTACTTTTGCAAACAATGGACCTCACTTCTGAGGAAGAGGAGGGGAGTGTGTTTATGGAGGGAGAAAAAGAGAGTGACATGGGGAGTGTGACTTCAGAGACAGTGGCAGATATGCCTGAAGAGCCTGTAATGTCTTCTGGCAAAACACGAGACGCAGTTTTGGTCTCTGCTGCTGACAAGGTGGAACAGCAGCACATGATGGGTGAAATACATACACAGGTAGAGATGGTGCAAGGTGCTTCTCAGGTGCCTGAGCCAGTTTCAAGCGTGTGTAAAAATTACACCAAAGAGCGAGCTGGGTCCACTGAAGTCACTGGCACTGTTAAAGCGCACTTTTCAAAAGGCTTCCCTGCCGCTCCAAATCAGGAGACGGAGGATGAAATAGATAGTGAGGATCATCAGTTGTTTGCAAAAAATAAGAGGTCATTGTCGAAAACTAGGGAGATGATGGGATTTGGAAAAAAGAAAAAGTAGGTTTTGAAAGGACTTGTTTTGCTCTGATTATACCTCTGCACACATTAATAATGATTACAGTCGCATCCCTAAATGGTAACAGTTTGAGAAACATGAGCAGGTTTTAGTGTCTGTTAAGGCAGACATGTTGTGTTTTCAAGAGACCAATTGGACAGATTCCAAAATACAGGAGATTAAGAGTAAATGGTCTGATTTAATTTTTTGTAGTCATGGAAGTGATAAAACATGTGGTGTGGCTATTTTGATAAAAAACGATGTGGTTCAAAATGTAAAACAAATATATGCTGACAATGATGGCAGACTTATTGCAATTGAATTTGAAGTGCAAAATGTAGTTTTTCGTTTAATCAATGTTTATGCTTCAAACATTGAATCTGAAAGGAGAGAAATGTTTCACAACTTAAAAACACTGTGCTCAGAAAACTGTATATTGATAGGAGACTTTAATGTGAGGTGTAGTAGAATGGATGCCTCTAGTTGTGCTAGATTCAGATTTGACTCTTCTAGAAATGCATTATGGAAACTTATGAATGAGGAGAATCTAGTAGATATATGGAGGGCTGAAAATCCAAACAGATGAGTGTTTTCTAGAAGGCAGGTGGTGCTAAAGGAATTAAAACAAAGCAGAATTGATTTATGTCTAGCAAAACAAGAATTGGTGCAGCATGTTAAGAAGATGTCATATAACTTTACAGCATATAGTGATCACGCAGTAATGTCATTTCAAATGGGTTTTGGTGTGGGGAGGAGAGGGGGAGGTGTCTGGTGTTTAAATGCCAGTCTGTTAAAGGAGGAAGGATATAGAAATGAAATTGTTGAATGTATTAATGATGAAATGTCTAATGTACTGTTAAAAGAGAATGTGTGTTTATGGTGGGAGGAAGTGAAAGGAAAAGTAAAAAACAGGAGTATTAGGTATGCTAGAAATCACAACCGGTTAGATAAGCAGAAAGAAACAATGCTTAGAAATAGGATGTTGCATGAACTTGAAAAAGGCTGATACTGATCCGGACTATGATGTTGTGAACTATTTGAAAATCCATGCAGAGCTGGGTCGTTATGAAAAAAAGAAATGTTTGGGTGCTATTGTTAGGAGTAGGGCACAGTACGCTTTGGAGGGAGAGAAATGTACATCCTTTTTTTTTGGGGCTTGAAAAAAGAAAACAAACTAAGAGTTACATTGTAGAGTTGGAAGATGAAAAAGGTGTAAAGGTAAACGATTTTGTTGAGATCTTAGATACAGTTGAATCCTTTTACAGAAATCTTTACAAAAAGAATGATGTAGATAAAGTGTGTGTTGAAAAAGTGTTGGATACAATTAGTGCCAAAGTATCTCAGGTAGATAGAATGATGTGTGATGAAGAGATTTCGATTATGGAAATCAAGGAAGCAATTGTTAACACTCAAGACAATAAAAGTCCGGGTTTGGATGGTTTAACAAATGAGTTCTATAAAGTCTTTGTAGATATTTTGGCACCCATTTTAGGGAAGGTGTTTCATTATATGGAAGAGAATAAGGAAATCCCTGAGTCTATGTCAACTGGTATTTTAACGATCTTATTCAAAAATAGGGGCAGTAGATTAAAGTTAGAAAATTATAGGCCTATTAGTCTTCTAAATTCGGATTATAAGATATTGACTAAAGTGTTAGCGAATAGGATGAAAAAAGGTGATTGGGAGTATTATTGCATCAACACAAGCCTACGGTATACCTGGAAGAGATGTTGCAGATGTAATTTGTACAATTAGAGATGTTGTTAATCAAATGAAAAATGAAGGCGGTATAGTATTAAGTTTGGATTTTAACAAAGCTTTTGATAGAGTGGAGCATAGCTTCCTATTACAGACTATGGAGAGGTTTGGTTTTGGGCCAAAGTTTGTATCTTGGATCAACCTGTTGTACAGCGGGGCTAAAAGTTGTGTCAAATGTAACGGAGTGTTAACAGATACTTTTCCTGTAGAGAGGTCAGTAAGGCAGGGCTGTCCTTTGTCAGCTCTGTTGTACAGTGTTTCTACAGAACCGTTAGCTACATTAATAAATAGTAATAAAGAGGTAAGGGGTGTCGGAATCCCAGGTGGTGGTATCAGTGTTGTACATCAGTACGCTGATGACACTACTTGCACTGTGAAGGATATAGGAAGCATTGGAAGCATTATGAGAATCATAGATATATATGGTAAGGCATCGGGCGCTAAAGTTAATATAGAGAAGACTGAAATAATGTTTGTTGGGGATATCGATGCAAATAAGTGTGAGATTCCATTCAAGATAGCAAGGGATTTTATTAAAGTGCTGGGAGTAAACATTGGTGTAAAGGAGAAAGAGGCAAAAGATATAACTTGGACTGGGATCCTTAATAAAGTCAAGCTAACGTTGAATTTCTGGAAAAATAGAAAATTAAAGTTAAAAGGTAAAGTAATTGTTGCAAATGCTTTGGTATTATCTAAATTTGTGTATGTTTTGGGAGTCCTGGACATGCCTGAGTGGGTGCTAAATGAATTAAATAAGGTGGTGTCTAATTTTATATGGGATGGTAAAGGAGTTAGAATATCTCAGAAAACATTGATAGCTGACTATGTGGATGGAGATTTAAAACTTGTAGATTTAGATGTAAAAAGAAAAGCTATTGGGATAAAAACAGTAAAGAAATATTTGTATGACAGTGAAGATTATGGCTGGAAACACTTTTTTAAGGTCTACTTAGAGGAGAGTGGTGGATGTGGAGATAATGGTTTATTGATGGGGCTTAAAAGGAAAATGTTTGAAAAGGTACCAGATTTTTATAAAGAGGTGCTAAATGCATGGGCAGAGTTGTTGCCTAATGTATATTATGAATGTGGTCATATTGACCTGATTATGAATCAACCTATATTTCTGAATGAGAAAATCAAGAACAAAGAACAAGTTTTGTATAATAAAGTATTTAGGAGTGCAGGTCTACGACAAATAAAAGATTATACATATGAGGTAATTCCAGGGTTCTTGCCTGAAGAAGCTATTTTTGATATTATCAAGGAATGGGATGAAGAGGTGGGAAGGGGAACAGTGAATAATATGTATAACAAGATAAAGAATAGTATACCAAGTGCATGGGTGGATTTAATAAATAGTGAAGTGGAAAGAGAAAATCTGTTTGTATTTCCTAATTTGTTCATTGGTAACAGTAAGAAGAAAGTACATTTATCTACTATACCAGTGAAAATAGTGTATAGAATAATGGTAGGAAAATGTTATAGAAGGCCGGCTGCTGAAAAATTTTGGAAAACCGTTTTTCCGGAATTGCATGAAAAAAAGATATGGGAAAATTTAAATGTAAAATATAATAGTAAGGAGTGTGAAAATAATGATTTTAAATTAAGACACAATAGAATATTTACAAAGGTGGTGTTACATCAAATTAATTGTGAAATAAAAAGGGAATGCGATATATGTGGATGTTTCCCAGAAACTCTTATGCATTTGTTTATAGAATGTGAGGAATTAAAATATATTTTTTGTAAAGTTAAGGAAATGTTAAGTAAAAACTGGGGGATTGATTTCTTGAAAAAGTATGTGTGGGAGGAACTTGTGTTATTTGGAGTGTCTGGTAAATGTGATGGCGTTAATGTGTGCTTGTTGAATATTGTTTTGAGTTTTGTGAGGTATGCTATTTTTTGTAGGAGGAATTATGGTTTTTTTGACAGGAAGAGGGTGAAGGTGTGGGGTATTTTTATATCACTGTTTAGTAAACACATGGATATGTTGTTTAATTATGGGATGGAAGATTTTGATGAACATTTTGTTGAGGGGTGTGGGTTGATTGCAAAGGTGGATGGTGGAGGAATCACTTATAATTTTTGAAAGAATTATTTTGAATATTTTCTTTGTTTATTTTTATTTGATAGGGGTTGCTTTTAATCTGCCTATTTTGTGGGTGGAATTTGTTATGTCTTAGCCATGTCTGTTTTTTTTTGTATACTAGTTTTTTTTTGTATTTTTATTTCTTTGGGTTCTTTGATTTGATAGGGGGTGAATTGTTCACCTGCCTATGTTAGGCTAGTGTCTTCTGTATTGTTCTTTGTAATATTGTACTGTAAATATTGTAAAAAATTGAATTTTTTGATAATAATAAAAAAAAAAAATGCCTGATCTCGTCTGATCTCGGAAGCTAAGCAGGATCGGGCCTGGTTAGTACTTGGATGGGAGACCGCCTGGGAATACCAGGTGCTGTAAGCTTTTTGTTCCACTAGAGAGTGCTCTTGTGTCATGGAACAACTGCCTTTTATTTATCACCCTAATAATATCATGTATTTTTATTGGACTAAATGCAGTTTGTATGTGCTGCCCTGCCCTGCCCTGATCAAATTAAATAATAGACAGTGCGTTTCTCTCAAAATAGATGTGTCATGGAGCAACTGCCTTTTATTTATCACCCTAATAATATCATGTATTTTTATTGGACTAAATGCAGTTTGTATGTGCTGACCTGCCCTGCCCTGATCAATTTAAATAATAGACAGTGCGTTTCCCTCAAAATATATGTGTCATGGAGCAACTGCCTTTTATTTATCACCCTAATAATATCATGTATTTTTACTGGACTAAATGCAGTTTGTATGTGCTGCCCTGCCCTGGTCAAATTAAATAATAGACAAAGCGTTTCCCTCAAAATATAGGCAGTACATTCAGCCTTTGTTTTTAGTCGGTTCATTAAGTTGCACGGAAATTCGAATCACAGGTAAATTTTGTTCATGTCTTTATATAGTGTACCAAGAGTTGTTCACTCGCTTACGGCCATACCAGCCTGAATACGCCCGATCTCGTCAGATCTCGGAAGCTAAGCAGGTTTAGGGCTGGTTAGTACTTGGATGGGGGACCACCTTGGAATACCAGTTGCTGTAAAAGCATGTAAGAAGCTATGACGTGGACTGATAATCTGCGTTATAGGCTGAGATGTGAAGATGTGAAATATGAAGCTATGATATGGGAAAAATAAGCTGTGAAGCTATGAGATGTGAAGATGTGATGTGAAATATGAAGCTATGATATGTAAAAATAAGCTGTGAAGCTATGAGATGTGAAATATGAAGCTATGATATGTAAAAATAAGCTGTGAAGCTATGAGATGTGAAGATGTGATGTGAAATATGAAGCTATGATATGTAAAAATATATAAGCTGTAAAAAAGCTATGATGGGTTAATTCTTAAAAAAAAAAAAAAAAAAAAAAATACACCTGATCTCGTCTGATCTCGGAAGCTAAGAAGGATTGGGCCTGGTTAGTACTTGGATTGGAGACCGCCTGTGAATACCAGGTGCTGTAATCTTTTTGTTCCGCTAGAGAGTGCTCTTGTGTCATGGAGCAACTGCCTTTTATTTATCACCCTAAAAATATCATGTATTTTTATTGGACTAAATGCAGTTTGTATGTACTGTCCTAACATAATCAAATTAAATAATAGACAGTGCGTTTCCCTGAAAATATAGGCAGTACATTCAGCCTTTGTTTTTAGTTGGTTCATTAAGTTGCATGGAAATACGAATCACTGATACATTTTGTTCATGTCTTTATATAGTGTACCAAGAGTTGTTCCTGCGCTTAAGGCCATACCAGCCTGAATACACCCGATCTCGTCTGATCTCAGAAGCTAAGCAGGATTGGGCCTGGTTAGTACTTGGATGGGAGACCGCCTGGGAATACCAGGTGATGTAATCTTTTTGTTCCACTAGAGAGTGGTCTTGTGTCATGGAGCAACTGCCTTTTATTTATCACACTAATAATATCATGTATTTTTATTGGACTAAATGCAGTTTGTATGTGCTGCCCTGCCCTGCCCTGATCAAATGAAATAATACACAGTGCATTTCTCTCAAAATTGATGTGTCATGGAGCAACTGCCTTTTATTTATCACCCTAATAATATCATGTATTTTTATTGGACTAAATGCAGTTTGTATGTGCTGCCCTGCCCTGATCAATTGAAATAATAGACAGTGCATTTCCCAGAAAATATAGGCAGTACATTCAGCCTTTGTTTTTAGTCGGTTCAATAAGTTGCATGGAAATTCGAATCACTGATAAATTTTGTTCATGTCTTTATATAGTGTACCAAAAGTTGTTCCTGCGCTTACGGCCATACCAGCCTGAATATGCCTGATTTCGTTTGATCTTGGAAGCTAAGCAGAATTCGGCCAGGTTAGTACTTGGATGGGAGACCGCCTGGGAATACCAGGTGCTGTAAGCTTTTTGTTCCACTGGAGAGTACTCTTGTGTCATGGAGCAACTGCCTTTTATATATCACCCTATTAATATCATGTCATTTTAATGGACTAAATGCATTTTGTATGTGCTGCCCTGCCCTGCCCTGATCAATTTAAATAATAGACAGTGCGTTTCCCTCAAAATATATGTGTCATGGAGCAACTGCCTTTTATTTATCACCCTAATAATATCATGTATTTTATTGGACTAAATGCAGTTTGTATGTGCTGCCCTGCCCTGCCCTGATCAAATTAAATAATAGACAGTGCGTTTCCCTCAAAATATATGTGTCATGGAGCAACTGCCTTTTATTTATCACCCTAATAATATCCTGTATTTTTATTGTACTAAATGCAGTTTGTATGTGCTGTCCTAACCTGATCAAATTAAATAATAGACAAAGCGTTTCCCTCAAAATATAGGCAGTACATTCAGCCTTTGTTTTTAGTCGGTTCATTAAGTTGCATGGAAATACGAATCACTGATACATTTTGTTCATTTCTTTATATAGTGTACCAAAAGTTGTTCCTGCGCTTACGGCCATACCAGCCTGAATATGCCTGATTTAGTTTGATCTTGGAAGCTAAGCAGAATTCGGCCAGGTTAATACTTGGATGGGAGACCGCCTGGGAATACCAGGTGCTGTAAGCTTTTTGTTCCACTGGAGAGTACTCTTGTGTCATGGAGCAACTGCCTTTTATATATCACCCTATTAATATCATGTCATTTTAATGGACTAAATGCATTTTGTATGTGCTGCCCTGCCCTGCCCTGATCAATTTAAATAATAGACAGTGCGTTTCCCTCAAAATATATGTGTCATGGAGCAACTGCCTTCTATTTATCACCCTAATAATATCATGTATTTTATTGGACTAAATGCAGTTTGTATGTGCTGCCCTGCCCTGCCCTGATCAAATTAAATAATAGACAGTGCGTTTCCCTCAAAATATATGTGTCATGGAGCAACTGCCTTTTATTTATCACCCTAATAATATCCTGTATTTTTATTGTACTAAATGCAGTTTGTATGTGCTGTCCTAACCTGATCAAATTAAATAATAGACAAAGCGTTTCCCTCAAAATATAGGCAGTACATTCAGCCTTTGTTTTTAGTCGGTTCATTAAGTTGCATGGAAATACGAATCACTGATACATTTTGTTCATTTCTTTATATAGTGTACCAAGAGTTGTTCCTGCACTAACGGCCATACCATCCTGAATATGCCTGATCTCGTCGTCTCGGAAGCTAAGCAGGATCGGGCCTTGTTAGTACTTGGATGGGAGACCGCCTGGAATACCAGGTGCTGTAAGCTTTTTGTTCCACTGGAGAGTGCTCTTGTGTCATGGAGCAACTGCCTTTTATTTATCACCCTAATAATATCATGTATTTTATTGGACTAAATGTAGTTTGTATGTGCTGCCCTGCCCTGCCCTGATCAAATTAAATAACAGTCAGTGCGTTTCCGTCAAAATACATGTATCATGGAGCAACTGCCTTTTATTTATCACCCTAAAAATATCATGTATTTTTATTGGACTAAATGCAGTTTGTATGTGCTGTCCTAACCTGATCAAATTAAATAATAGACAGTGCGTTTCCCTGAAAATATAGGCAGTACATTCAGCCTTTGTTTTTAGTCATTTCATTAAGTTGCATGGAAATACGAATCACGCATACATTTTGTTCATTTCTTTATATAGTGTTCCAAGACTTGTTCCTGCACTAACGGCCATACCATCCTGAATATGCCTGATCTCGTCTGATCTCGGAAGCTAAGCAGGATTGCGCCTGGTTAGTACTTGGATGGGAGACCGCCTGGGAATACCAGGTGCTGTAATCTTGTTGTTCCACTGGAGAGTGCTCTTGTGTCATGGAGCAACTGCCTTTTATATATCACCCTAATAATATCATGTAATTTTATTGGACTAAATGCAGTTTGTATGTGCTGCCCTGCCCTGCCCTGATCAATTTAAATAATAGACAGTGCGTTTCCCTCAAAATACATGTGTCATGGAGCAACTGCATTTTATTTATCACCCTAATAATATCATGTATTTTTATTGGACTAAATGCAGTTTGTCTGTGCTGCCCTGCCCTGGTCAAATTAAATAATAGACAAAGCGTTTCCCTCAAAATATAGGCAGTACATTCAGCCTTTGTTTTTAGTCGGTTCATTAAGTTGCACGGAAATTCGAATCACTGGTAAATTTTGTTCATGTCTTTATATAGTGTACCAAGAGTTGTTCACTCGCTTACGGCCATACCTGCCTGAATACACCCGATCTCGTCTGATCTCGGAAGCTAAGCAGGATTGGGCCTGGTTAGTACTTGGATGGGAGACCGCCTGGGAATACCAGGTGCTGTAAGCTTTTTGTTCCACTAGAGAGTACTCTTGTGTCATGGAGTAACTGCCTTTTATTTATCACCCTAATAATATCATGTATTTTTATTGGACTAAATGCAGTTTTTATGTGCTGCCCTGCCCTGATCAATTTAAATAATAGACAGTGCGTTTCACTCAAAATATATGTGTCATGGAGCAACTGCCTTTTATTTATCACCCTAATAATATCATGTATTTTTATTGGACTAAATGCAGTTTGTATGTGCTGCCCTGATCAATTTAAATAATAGACAGTGCGTTTCCCTCAAAATATAGGCAGTACATTCAGCCTTTGTTTTTAGTCGGTTCATTAAATTGCACGGAAATACGAATCACTGATACATTTTGTTCATGTCTTTATATAGTGTACCAAGAGTTTTTCCTACGCTTACGGCCATACCAGCCAGAATATGCCTGATCTCGTCTGATCTCGGAAGCTAAGCAGGATCGGGCCTGGTTAGTACTTGGATGGGAGACCCCTGGGAATACCAGGTGCTGAAAACTTTTGTTCCACTAGAGAGTACTCTTGTGTCATGGAGCTACTGCCTTTTATTTATCACCCTAATAATATCATGTATTTTTATTGGACTAAATGCAGTTTGTATGTGCTGGCCTGCCCTGAGCAATTTAAATAATAGACAGTGCATTTCCCTCAAAATATATGTGTCATGGAGCAACTGCCTTTTATTTATCACCCTAATAATATCATGTATTTTTATTGGACTAAATGCAGTTTTTATGTGCTGCCCTGCCCTGATCAATTTAAATAATAGACAGTGCGTTTCCCTCAAAATATATGTGTCATGGAGCAACTGCCTTTTATTTATCACCCTAATAATATCATGTATTTTTATTGGACTAAATGCAGTTTGTATGTGCTGCCCTGATCAATTTAAATAATAGACAGTGCGTTTCACTGATACATTTTGATACATTTTGTTCATGTCTTTATATAGTGTACCAAGAGTTTTTCCTACGCTTACGGCCATACCAGCCAGAATATGCCTGATCTCGTCTGATCTCGGAAGCTAAGCAGGATCGGGCCTGGTTAGTACTTGGATGGGAGACCCCCTGGGAATACCAGGTGCTGAAAACTTTTGTTCCACTAGAGAGTACTCTTGTGTCATGGAGCAACTGCCTTTTATTTATCACCCTAATAATATCATGTATTTTTATTGGACTAAATGCAGTTTGTATGTGCTGCCCTGCCCTGGTCAAATTAAATAATAGACAAAGTGTTTCCCTCAAAATATAGGCAGTACATTCAGCCTTTGTTTTTAGTCGGTTCATTAAGTTGCACGGAAATTCGAATCACTGGTCAATTTTGTTCATGTCTTTATATAGTGTACCAAGAGTTGTTCCTACGCTTACGGCCATACCAGCCTGAATAAGCCTATCCTGATTGGAGAAGTGACGACAGGTGCGAGGTTTGAGCTGTGAGTGAGTGGTTGCGGAAGAGTGTTTGCGCGAGAGCTATTTTTGTTAATTATTTGGATTTCGAAATATATTTTTTGTTTGTTCTTGCAGTTGAATAGTTTTAAGTTTGGTTAGTCTTCCCCCCTTGCAGTTTTGCTGCTTGGGGGAGAGTTTTTTCTTTTCGGATTCTTTTTTTGAATCACTATGACGGACAACATGGAAATGACAAACGGAATGGACAAAGACAACGAAAGGGCGCAACGGGAGAAAAATGAAGATAAAGAAGGAATTAAATATGGCAAAGAATACACGGTGGCAATTGAGTTGGTAGGAGAAGACAAAGTGACGACAATGGAACTACTACGAGCAATTAAGGAGGGGTGTGGAGAGGTGGTGGGATGCCGAATGAAAGGAGAAAAGAAGTATGAAGTTACGATGAGAAACGGAAAAGGAAAAGAACGTTTAATGGATGGAATATGGATAAAGGACACCAGGATTTTGGCGAGAGATGTTAATGTGAAGGAATTGGTGGTGTCTTTTATGAATCTCCCAGTATATGTAGAAGATGGTGTGATACTGGGCAAGCTGAGTAGCTGGGGAGTGGAAGCCGTTTCGGAGATAAGGAGGAGAGTTTGGCCAGGAACGGAGGTGGTTGATGGGACACGTTTTTGCAAAGTCAAGTTCACAGAAAAAGTGACATCATTGCCTTACTCTACAAGAATTGAGACGTTGGAGGGAGCAGAATATTTTAGGGTCCTTCATGACAAACAGGTCAGAGTGTGTCGTTTGTGTATTCAACCCGGGCACATAGTTAAAGACTGCCCTGAATTTAAGTGTTTCAAATGTGGCAAGCAAGGACACTATGCGAGAGAATGTGTCGGAGAGAAGGAAAGGAATTTCTGTGGTGGATGCAGAAAGAGATTGGCGGAGTGCAACTGTGGAGAGGTTATGGCTGAAGAGGGGAGTCAAGCACTATTCGAGGAAGCAGGTGTATTGTCGCAAGAAGGAGAAGAAGATGGAGGAGAGGACGTGGTGGAGAGTGGAGAGACGGAGGAAGGAAGAAGGGAGAAGGACCAGAAGATGAATGAAATTGGGAGTAGTATGGACTCAGAAATAAGAAGAGGGAGTTTTCAGGAGGAGGGGGGGAGTGGACTGGGGGGAAGCACGGGGGACTCACAGGTTTTGGGGGATAGCACAGTACTAACAAGTACCTCGGGGGGTGAAGAAATGGAGAGGGGTTCGAGTTTGAGAACAATAACAGAAACGACAACGACGGCTATACATGAGACGGAGATGAACACGGGGAGCACAACGATGACAATACCAGAGACGGAGATGAACATGGGGAGCACAACGGATGAGGGTGACAAGAAGTTGAGTTGGCTGGATAACATGGACTTGGAGGAGATATCGGACACGGATGATGGAGAAAAGAGTGAAAGAACGAGGGAAGGATACAGGAAGAGGAAAGCGGGGGGAAGAGGGAGAGGGAAAGGGGGGAAGAGGAAAGAAACTGGATAACAGGTAGAGGATAATGAAATTATATTTTATTATTTTATTATTTATTAGAATGGTAAATATAATGTCAATAAATGCAAACGGTTTGAGAACAATGGGAAAATTTAATAGAATAGTACAAATGAAGAATTCAGATATTTTATGTATTCAAGAGACGCACTGGGATAATGCATGTGTTTTAGAAGTAAAAAAAATATGGAGGGATTTTATTTATGTTAACAATGGCAGGGGAAATTCAAGTGGGGTTGCAATTTTATTAAGGAAGGATGTAGTAGAAAATGTGAAGAAGATATATAATGATAATAATGGGAGGATTTTAATTTTGGATTTTGAATATATGAATAGGGTTTTTAGGATTATAAATATTTATGCGCTGAATAATGAGAGAGAGCGAAATAATTTATTTTTAGAATTAGGGAAATGGTGCAAGGGTAACTGTATTTTAGTAGGGGATTTTAATGTTAAAATGAATAGATTAGATATGAAAAGGGGAGCTATTTTTAGAAATGACGTATCTAGGGGGGTCTTAAGGAAGATTATGATTGAAAACAGTTTGATTGATATATGGAGGGAGGAGAATCCGAACAAGAGAGGAATTTCTAGAAGGCAGGTGGTTTTAGGGGAGTTGAAACAGACGCGAATAGATCTGGTTTTAGTAAATGAGGGTTTAAGGAATTTTATGAAAGAAATTAAGTATGTTTTTACAGCTTTTAGTGATCATGCGGCGGTGGTATTTTCTTGTGGAGTAAGGGCACATACTAAATCTGGTGGGCTGTGGTGTTTAAACAATAGCTTGCTAGAGGAGGAAAATTATATTGAGATGATATCAGAATGTATTGGGATGGCCAAAAGACAACAGTTAATGGAGGTGAATATGGGGTTGTGGTGGGAGGAGCTGAAAACCAAATGTAAGGAATTGACTATAAAATATGCTGTTAAGAGGAATTATTTTTTGAAAAAGAAGGAGAGGGAACTACGTAAGAAGGTTAAACATGAACTTGAGTGTATAGAAAAGGATGAAGGTCATGGGGTGGAGGATTATTTACTGGCTAAGGATGCACTTGATGAATATGAGAAGAAGAAATGTAATGCGGCGATTGTAAGGAGTAGAGTGCAATATGCGATAGAGGGGGAAAGGTGTACTTCATTTTTCTTGAATTTAGAAAAAAGAAGACAAGAGAAGATTTATATTACGGAGTTAATTAATGATAAAGGGGAAAAGGTTAATGATTTGGTGGGGATTCTGGATACGGTCGAGAGATATTATGAATGCTTATTTAAAAAAGAAGAGGTTAATGATTCCTGTATGGATAAGGTGCTTGAACACGTGGATACTAAGTTAACAGAAGGGGAAAAAAACATGTGTGATGAAGATATGAGTCTAACTGACATTAAGGAGGCCATATTAGATGCTAATTGCAATAGGAGTCCGGGGTCTGATGGCCTAATCTGCGGAATTTTATAAATCTTTTGCAGATTTGTTGGCTCCAATTTTAAGAAAACTGTATGAATATATTGAAAAGACTCAAGTGGTGCCAGATTCGCTGGCCACAGGAGTTTTAACCATACTGTATAAAAATAAAGGGAGTCGTGTAAATTTGGATAATTATCGACCGTTGACACTTTTAAATTGTGATTATAAGATCTTAGCCAAGGTCTTAGCTAATAGAGTTAAAAAAGTTATGGGAGGAGTAATAGCAGAGACACAAGGATATAGTGTACCAGGGAGGGATATTTCTGACACAGTGGGAACAATAAGGGATGTGATAAAGCATATGGGGGAGGAAGGGGGGTTTGTGATGAGTTTGGATCTAAATAAGGCTTTTGATAGAGTTGATCATTCCTTTTTACTGCGTACACTTGGGAAATTTGGGTTTGGTGAAAGAATGATAGGTTGGATTAGATTATTGAATGGAAATGCAAGGAGCAGAGTAAAATGTAATGGGATTTTAACAGATTATTTTCCTCTGGAGAGATCTGTTAGGCAAGGATGTCCGTTATCAGCTGCTCTTTATAGTTTATCGGTGGAGCCGCTTGCAGCAATGATTAAAGCAAACAAATTAATTTGAGGTATACGGATACCGGATTTGGGGGAGAGTGTTATACAGCAATATGCGGATGATACTACATGTACTGTGATAGATGTTGAAAGTGTGAAGAATGTAATGGAGTGTTTTGAGGTATATGGCAAGGCATCAGGGGCAAAACTTAATGTTGAAAAATCTGAAATAATGTATGTGGGGATAGATGAAAAAGTAGACTGTGGATTCCCTTTCAAAAAGGCTGAAGGTTATATAAAGACTTTAGGGGTGGTTTTGGGGGTGGATAAAGAAGGGACGAGAGATGAGACATGGACTGGGGTTTTGAATAAAATAAAACATACTCTATCCTA
>NW_025534712.1:67500-130000 GCF_020615455.1 Coregonus clupeaformis
ATGGACAGTGCGTTTCCCTCAAAATATAGGCAGTACATGCAGCCTTTGTTTTTAGTCTAGGAGACAGTCAATGTCTGTAGTCCATTAGGGCACTATAAAATCCCTTCAATGTTTTGCCTGATTCCGTTAATTCCCAAGTTCCCTTTTCTCCGTTTAGATTTCCCCTTTGACCATTTGTCCCTGTTTTGGCAGGTTTTCGCTCTCAAAAGTACACCTTTTTAATAGCAAAACAGCACAATTGGATGTTCTATGTCCACAACAATGTTTAAACCCTATCAGGTGACCATTTGTGAGGTCTGGGAAAAATGTAAGACATTTAGATTTTGGGGTGTAGTTACCCTTAAATGCAAGCGTGCACCAGAAAGAGACCTTTGTTTGGTTAAGCGGTGTTGCTGTAGAACAAATGGCCACTGGAGTGATGCAAATGATCACGGTATAATTCTGCAAGGCAGGCATAGGCTACTTTGTAGTTAACATTTACTTGCGAAGGTTTTGGGGAAAGCCATTCCTTCCCTACCAGAAGAAGGTTATCATTAGCATCATCGCTAACGGCTACACAAAGTGTAGACATACGCGCGCACCGCACACATGCACACAGACAGGGGCATTCCTGTGCCGTTTCAGAAAGTTCATGGAAATACGAATCACTGATGCATTTTGTTCATGTCTTATGATTGACTTGGGCAAATGAATGCGTTTTCTAACAAGTTGAATAGATTTAGTTGATTTCTTACTAAGTTCAATAAATGTTTGAATATTGTTGAATTTCGGTTTAATGTCTGGATTCCGTGATTCGGTCCGCAACGTCTATTTTATAGGGCCCTAGTCAATGAACTTGTCATAAATCAACATAGGATATGCCCTCTTCCCCCCAACAAGACTCAAAATATATATATATATATATATATTGGAAATGTAAGCAAGGGTTGAGCTTCTTCAGTTTGTGTCACAAAGTGGATACGTTTCTGTGTCCCTTTCAGAGTGAGTGACACATTGACTTTATATAGTGTACCAAGAGTTGTTCCCTAGCTTACGGTCATACCAGCCTGAATACGCCCCTTTCGGTAATTGAGGAAGTGGTTACAGGTGCGGTGGTATTGGAGGAGAAGGAGAGGGAATTGGTTGCTGCGTTTTGAAATCTTTTTTTGTTTGGTTATTTATGTGGAATTTGATTTTTGTTTTGATTTATTAGTAGAGTTGTTTCTCCCCTAGCAGCTTTTGCTGGGGGGGGAAGGAAAGGAGGGAAAAATACAGATATAATTAGTTAATCGGACGGACAACAATGGATACAACGACCTACGCGATGAAACAGACAAAGAGTACTGGACATGGAGGAAAAGTTCCTGATGCACCATCATCGAGGGAAAAGTCCTATGATAAGACTTGTACGGTGGCGGTGGATATCACTGGGGAAAAGAAATTAACGATGATGGAATTGCTGAGAGGGATAAAGGAGGCGTGTGGAACGGTGATAGGGTGCAGATTTAAAGGTGATCAGAAGTATGAGATTACGATGTCCCATGTCCATGGGAAGGAGAGGTTAATGGATGGACTAAAAATCAAATCGTGCACGGTAACGGCGAGGGACATTTCAGCGGATGAGCTGGTGGTGTCCTTCATGAATTTACCAGTGTATATTAGTGACGATACTATCGTGGCAAAATTGGAAGGATGGGGTGTGAAGGCGGTTTCTGGGATTAAGAGGAGATTATGGCCAGGAACAGAGATCGCTGATGGCACAAGATTCTGTAAAGTCCGGTTTACAGACGTGGTGCGCTCACTACCATATTCTACCAAGTTTGAGACGTTGGAGGGGACTGAGTACTTTCGAGTGATACATGACAGGCAAGTTAAAGTGTGCCGAATTTGTATTCAGTCTGGCCACGTAGTACGGGACTGTCCTGATTTTCTATGTCGGAGATGCGGAGCACAAGGGCACTATGCAAGAGAGTGCGTCGAGAGAGAGGAGAGACCATGTAATGGATGTGGGGAGAGAAGAATGCGCTGTACGTGTACTGGGCCAACAGATGGTGAAGACATGGAACAACAGGAGGAGGAGATGGAAGAAGAGAGAGTGGAGGAGGGGGACGTGATGGAGGACGGGGAAAAAGGAGGCAAGGATGGTGGAGGAGGAGGAGATGGTGAATCTACTGCGACAGAGGGGGATGGAATTGGGGCGAGCATGGATGTCGAATTCCTAGATGACTACTGCACAGATGGAAAGGAGCCTGATGGTGGAGGAGGAGGAGGAGGTGAGCAGGAAACGGAAACATCTGAAGGTGAGGGAGATGAAGATAATGGAGGGGTTGTACCTGACACTATTCCTGAAAGTATGGATGTGAAGGGGGAATCCGCGAAGAGGAAGGACTCTGAGAGTGAAGTGTCCGCGGGTGAAGTCCAAAGGGTGAGGGAAGAAGCAAAGGAAAGTAGGAAGAGCAAGATCAAGAAGAAGAAGAAAAAGACTGGGTCTTGATGATGGGAAAAATCAACATATTAATTGTACTTATGGTGAGTGTTGTATCTGTTAATATTAATGGACTAAGGAATATGGGAAAGTTAGAACAGACAGTGAGTCTACTACAGGCTGATATTTTATGCTTCCAAGAGACACACTGGACTGACAGTATGATGGATGGAGTAAGAAAGAGATGGATGGATTTGATTTATTATAATAATGGGGGAGAGGACGTGTGGGGTTGCTATATTAATTAAGAGGGATAGTGTACAGAATATTAGGCAAGTGTATGCGGATAAAGAGGGTAGACTTTTGAGTGTTAAATTTGAATTTCTAAATGTGCAATACACTTTATTGAATGTTTATGCACCTAATAATGAGAGTGACCGAGAAGTATTTTTTAAGGCACTTGAGCAACATTGTGTGGGTAACTGTATATTGGTTGGGGATTTTAACGTTAGATTGACAAAACTGGACACGTCAAGGAGTACTTTGTTGCGCTCTGACATGTCTAGGCGAGTATTGTTGGGGATAATGAAGGATCATTGTCTGAGTGATGTATGGAGGGGAATGCATCCAGGTCAGAGAGTTTTTTCAAGGAGGCAGGTTGTTTTGAAGGTTCTCAGGCAAAGCCGCATAGATTATTGTTTAGCGGCGGAAAATGTTGTGCAATATATACAAAAGATTAGGTATGATTTTAATACATTAAGTGATCATGCCTCTCTTGGTTTCCTGCTGGGTCCTAGTGTGCCTTCTAGAGGGGGTGGTGTATGGTGTTTGAATGCTGAGCTACTAAAAGAAGGAAAATATATTGATATGATTTCTGATTGTATAAATAGAGAAATATTGAGTGATTTTAAAAGTGTTAATATTGGATTGTGGTGGGAGGGTCTAAAAGAGAAGATTAGAGGGTTGAGCATTAAATATGCAAGACGAAGGAATTTTCTTTTAAAGAGGGAGAGGATAGCTTTGAATAAAAGACTAGACATTGAGCTGGGAAAAGTTGATACGGTGGAGGGTTATGATATGGCAGGTTTTATGGAAGCTCAGGCTGCGGTACATAACTTTGAAAAGAGTGCATGTATGGGGGCAATAGTAAGGAGTAGAGTACAGTATGCCATAGAAGGAGAGAAATGTACATCCTTCTTTTTAGGGTTAGAAAAGAAGAAGCAGGCTAGAAACTATATTACAGAAATCGAGAATGAGAGGGGGAGACAGTGAATGATCTGGTGGGGATTTTAGATACAATAGAATGTTTTTATAGTAATCTTTTTAAAAAGAATGCAATGATCAAGGATGTATAGAAGAGGTGTTGAGCTATGTAGATGCCAGAATATCAGAGGATGAAAGACTCATGTGTGACACAGACTTGGCGGTCACAGAGATACGGGAGGCGATTTTGTCTGCTCATAGAAATAAGAGCCCTGGCTCTGATGGGCTGACAAGTGAGTTTTACAAAACATTTGTGGATATACTGGCACCTGTTTTATTAGATGTGTACAAATATATGGAGCAATCTCAGGAAGTCTCGGAGTCGATGGCGACTGGCTTAATAACTATAATATATAAAAACAAGGGAAGTAGGAAAAGATTAGAAAATGTTAGGCCATTATCTATTTTAAATGTAGATTATAAGATCTTAACTAAGGTGCTGGCTAACAGAATTAATAAAGTAATGGGAAGTATTATTTCAGAGACACAGGCTTACAGTGTTCCTGGTAGAGAAATAGCAGACATTATTTGCACTTTAAGGGATGTCATAAGACATATGAAGGGTGAGGGAGGTGTAGTATTGAGCATTGATTTAAATAAAGCTTTTGATAGAGTAGAACATTCATTTCTAATGCAGACGCTTAAAACTTTTGGATTTGGGAGCAGAATGGTGGCCTGGATACAGCTGCTATACGGTGCTGCAGTAAGTAGAGTAAAATGTAACGGGTTACTTACTGATGCTTTCCCATTGGAGAGGTCGGTGAGGCAAGGATGTCCATTGTCTGCGGCCTTATATTGTATGTCGGTTGAGCCTCTGGTGGCTCTCCTTAAAGCAGACCACCAGATCCGAGGCGTTTCTATTCCAGGGGGTGGAGTCAGCATTGTGCAGCAATATGCAGATGACACTACAATTACTGTTAGAGATGTGGAAAGTGTAAATAGAGTGATGGAGTGTTTTGAGCTCTTTGGGAAAGCATCAGGTGCTAAGATTAATGTAGAAAAGACTGAGGTTTTGTATGTGGGGCTAGTGAATGATAATGGGTGTAGGTATCATTTTAAAAGAGCTAATGGCTATTTTAAAGCGTTGGGAGTTATTTTGGGTATTGATGAAAAGGAGGCATGTGATAGGACTTGGGCAGGTGTATTGAATAAAATCAAACAAACACTGGCATTTTGGAGATGGAGGAATTTAAAATTGAAAGGAAAGGTAGTGGTAACAAATTCTTTACTAATATCTAAATGTGTATATGTCATGGATGTGCTTCAGATGCCTGAGTGGGTTTTAAAAGAACTTAATTCTATTGTTTCTAACTTCTTGTGGGATGGCAAAGGGGCTAGAATATCTAGGTCTACACTTGCTGCAGAGTATAAAGATGGGGGTCTAAAATTAGTGGACATAGACGTGAAAAGAAAAGCATTAAGAATTAAAATTATACAGAAGTATTTATATGGGGAGGAAGAATATGGGTGGAAGAGGTTCTTTAGGAATTATTTGTATAATAATGGTGGATGTGAAGAGAGTGGGTTATTAATGATATGGAAAAAGCCTATGTATGAACAAGTTCCTCTGTTTTATCAGGAAGTGTTACGTGCATGGGGAGAATTTCTTCCTCGTGTAAAATATGTGTGTGAACATAAGGATATAATACTGAATCAACCTGTGTTTTTAAATCCCAAAATTATGTTCAATGATGAAGTGTTGTATAATCCCCCTTTTTATGAGGGCTGGACTGAGACTTATTAAAGACTTTGTATATGAAGTTATTCCTGGGTTTCTAAGAGACCAGGCCATTTATGACAATGTGAAGGATGTGGATGATACAGTTTGGAAAGGTACTATATTGAATGGATTTGAACGGGTGAAAAGTAGCATTCCAGCAGAATGGGTTTCTGTCATTAATGGAGATGGAATTTGGGAAGATTTATATGTATTACCGAATTTATATATTGACAATGGGGATAAATGGAAAACATTGTCTAGTGTCAGAACAAATGTTTTTTATAAACAATTACTGGTTACTGACAGGCCTGCTGCTGAGAAGAGGTGGGTAGAACTGTTTCCGAAGATGGATCGAAAAGTATTATGGAAAAACTTATACTTACATGGGAATAAATTGGAATGTGAAAATAACGATTTTAAAATAAGACATAATCGGATATACACAAAAGTAGTGCTGCATCAAATAAATAAAGAAATAAAAAGAGAATGTGATATATGTGGTAAGGCACCAGAAAATTTATTACACTTATTTGTAGAATGTGAGGATTTAAAAGATATGTTTTGTAAAGTAAAGGAAATAATATGTAAAAACTGGGGGAGTGGTTTGTTGGAAAAGAATGCGTGGGAGGAATTGGTTTTATTTGGAGTGGGAGATGAATGTAAAGGGGTTAATGTGAGGTTGTTGAATATTGTTTTGAGTTTTGTTAGGTATGCTATTTTTTGTGGGAGGAATTATGCTTATTTTGAAGGGAGGAGGGTAAGGGTGTGGGGTATTTTTGTAGCTTTGTTTAAGAAGCACATCGATATGTTTTATAGTTATGGATTGGAAGATTTTGATGAACTTTTTGTAGAGGGGAGTGGGTTAATTGCAAGGGTGGATGGTGGAGGAATCACTTATAATTTTTAGAAAGAAATATTTTGATATTTTCTATGTTTATTTTTATTTGACAGGGAGATGCTTTTAAATCTGCCTATTTAATATGTGGAATTTGTTATGTCTTAGTCATGTCTGGTTTTTTGTATACTAGTTTTTGTTTTTATTTCTTTGGGTTCTTTGATTTGATAGGGGGTGAATTGTTCGCCTGCCTATGGTAGAATAGTTTCTAGTGTATGGTTTTTTGTATATAACACTGTACATGGTATAATATAAGTGTATTTGATGAATATTTTACAATAAAAAAAAAAAAATATGCCTGATCTTGTCTGATCTCGGAAGCTAAGCAGGATCTGGCCTGGTTAGTACTTGGATGGGAGACCGCCTGGGAATACCAGGTGCTGTAAGCTTTTGTTCCACAAGAGAGTACTCTTGTGTCATTGAGCAACTGCTTGTATTTATCACCCTAAAAATATCATGTATTTTTATTGGACTAAATGCAGTTTGTATGTGCTGTCCTAACCTGATCAAATTAAATAATATATAGTGCGTTTCCCTGAAAATATAGGCAGTACATTCAGCCTTTGTTTTTCGTCTGTTCATTAAGTTGCACGGAAATACGAATCACTGATACATTTTGTTCAAGTCTTTATATAGTGTACCAAGAGTTGTTCCTTTGCTTACGGCCATACCATCCTGAATATGCCTGATCTCGTCCGATCTCGGAAGCTAAGCAGGATCGGGCCTGGTTTGTACTTGGATGGGTGACTGCCTGGGAAAACCAGGTGCTGTAAGCTTGTGTTCCACAAGAGAATACCCTTGTGTCATTGAGCAACTGCCTTTTATTTATCAGCCTAATAATATCATGTATTTTTATTGGACTAAATGAAAAAAAAGAAAAGAAAAAGAATGCTTGTACCACCTTTTTGAATTCCTGCAGGGTACTTACCAATTGAGAATGAGCATATCTTTATCAACTCTTGCTATTTCCCCAATCCAATTGAATAGTTTTGTTATCCAATGCCGTTAATAACCTAAAATCCTCTAAAGCTTGTGTTAACTCCGTGTAAGGTAACAGGTTAATAACTTATAGTAAATAGTTTGTTCCTTTTGTAAAGTGTACAGACTCATTATCAGTATAGGAAGGGTTAACATAGGTCCTGTATTTTTATCAATTCAAGATCTTATGGGATATTCTATTTCATGGAAAAAACATAACCTGTTTTGCTCAATTTAATTATGTCACTGCTGCAGAAGAAAAAGTATTTGTATTTGTATCCAGGAGGTAAGCTTGGCTTCTCATATGGTGTTGAGTAAAGCTTAAACCATGTATTTAGATCGTAGGTAGGTAGTTTATTTAGGTAGTTATTGTAGGTTTCCGTAGCCAATTATTGTAGGTAAGTATTGTTTACGTATTGTTTAAGTATTGTTACGGCGGAGCCCGGCGAAGCACGAGGCTAGCTAGCTAGCGGGTAGCTACTGGTAACGTTTATTGGTTATTATCTGTTTAGTGCAATGGTGGAGAGTGGTTTCCAATGTTAATGTGCTAGCTAATGTGCTAGCTAGCCAACGTTATTTTTTTTTATTTTATTTTTTTTGCTGCGTTATGAAAGGAACTTGACACGGACATGAATTATCTGTTTTGTGTGTTAACACACTCTTGGTATGCTAGCTAGCTAGCGGGTAGCTACTGGTAACGTTTATTGGTAATTATCTGTTTAGTGCAACGGTGGAGAGTTGTTTCCAATGTTAATGTGCTAGCTAGCCAACGTTTAATTTTTGCTGCGTTACGAAAGAAACTAGACACGGACATGAATTATCTGTTTAGTGTGTTAACACACTCTTGGTAGTTTGTTGTAACCAAGTATTGGTGCTAAACTGTGTGTTATTGGATGCTAGCATGCTAGTTAGCTATGGCGTCATAGCTAGGCATCGTGGGCTGTTGTGGTTAGTTACTGTGGGTTGGCATTGTTGTTCGGCGGTGCCGGGGTAGTACGAAGCTAGCTAGCTAGCCGTTCTTCAAACAAGGTCAACACAGTGGCCATTGCTAGCTAGCCAACAGACACGGACACGAATTATCTGCTTAGTGTGTTAACACACTATTGGTGGTTTGTTGTGACCAAGTGTTGGTGCTAAACTGTGTGTTTTTGGATGCAAGTGTTGGTGCTAAACTGTGTGTTTTTGGATGCTAGCATGCTAGTTAGCTATGGTGTCATAGTTAGCTAGCTGAATAAAGTGGGTTGAGTCTATTCCTTTAAACATTGAACCGCTGTGGTTCACAACAATTCTGATTTCTAAAGGTGGAAGTTGGTAGAGCTTTTGTTCGGGTGGTTCAGTGAAACAATTATAGTTTCTGAGGTAGAAGTTTTTGGTGAGGAAGGCCCTGCTCTCTACTCTCCCAGATGTTTAGTTCATTTCATTCCGATCTCCTCTGCATTATTGTAGCCATTTGCTACAGCCTGTCAACTATGCCTCTGCCTATCCCTGTTCTCTCCTCTCTGCACAGGCTACACAAACGCCCCCACACCGCGTGGCTGCTGCCTCTCTAACCTGGTGGTCCCTGCACGCACCCCACACCTGGAGTTCCAGGTCTCAGGCAGCCTCTGGAACTGCCGTTCTGCTGCCAACAAAGCTGACTTCATCCCAGCCTATGCTAATCTCCAGTCCCTCGACATCCTGGCGCTGACGGAAACATGGATTACCACTGAAAACACTGCTACTCCTACTGCTCTCTCCTCGTCTGACCATGTGTTCTCGCATACCCCGAGAGCATCTGGTCAGAGGGGTGGTGGCACAGGAATCCTCATCTCTCCCAAGTGGACATTCTCAATTTTTCCCCTAACCCATCTGTCTATCTCCTCATTTGAATTCCATGCTGTCACAGTCACTAGCCCATTTAAGCTTAATATCCTTGTCATCTATCGCCCTCCAGGTTCCCTTGGAGAGTTCATCAATGAGTTTGACGCCTTGATAAGTTCCTTTCCTGAGGATGGCTCACCCCTCACAGTTTTGGGGGATTTCAACCTCCCTATGTCCACATTTGACTCATTTCTCTCTGCCTCCTTCTTTCCACTCCTCTCCTCTTTTGACCTCACCCTCTCACCGTCCCCCTACTCACAAGGCAGGCAATACGCTTGACCTCATCTTTACTAGATGCTGCTCTTCTACTAATCTCACTGCAACTCCCCTCCATGTCTCCGACCACTACTTTGTTTCCTTTTCTCTCTCGCTCTCCTCCCACACTACTCACTCTGCCCCTACACAGATGGTAATGCGCCGCCGCAACCTTCGCTCTCTCTCTCCCACTACTCTCTCCTCTTCCATCCTATCATCTCTTCCCTCTGCTCAGTCCTTCTCCCTCCAATCTCCTGATTCTGCCTCCTCAACCCTCCTCTCCTCCCTTTCTGCATCCTTTGACTCTCTGTGTCCCCTATCCTCCCGGCCGGCTCGGTCCTCCCCTCCAGCTCCGTGGCTTGATGACTCATTGCGAGCTCACAGAACAGAGCTCCGGGCAGCGGAGCGGAAATGGAAGAAAACTAAACTCCCTGCCGACCTGGCATCTTTTCACTCCCTCCTCTCTACATTTTCTTCATCTGTTTCTGCTGCTAAGGCCACTTTCTACCACTCTAAATTCCAAGCATCTGCCTCTAACCCTAGGAAGCTCTTTGCCACATTTTCCTCCCTGCTGAATCCTCCCCCCCCGCCCCCTCCTCCTCTCTCTGTGGATGACTTCGTCAACCACTTTGAAAAGAAGGTTGACGACATTCGATCCTCGTTTGTTAAGTCTAATGACACTGCTGGTCCTACTCACACTGCCCTACCCTATGCTTTGACTTCTTTCTCCCCTCTCTCTCCAGATAAAATCCTGCGACTTGTGACTGCAGGCCGCCCAACAACCTGCCCGCTTGACCCCATCCCCTCCTCTCTTCTCCAGACCATCTCCGGTGACCTTCTCCCCTACCTCACATCGCTAATCAACTCATCCTTGACCGCTGGCCATGTCCCTTCCGTCTTCAAGAGAGCGAGAGTTGCTCCCCTTCTCAAAAAACCAACACTCGATCCCACTGATGTCAACAACTACAGACCAGTATCCCTTCTTTCTTTTCTTTCCAAAACTATTGAGCGTGCCGTCTTTAGCCAACTCTCTTGCTATCTCTCTCAGAATGACCTTCTTGATCCAAACCAGTCAGGTTTCAGGACTGGTCATTCAACTGAGACTGCTCTTCTCTGTGTCACGGAGGCTCTCCGCACTGCTAAAGCTAACTCTCTCTCCTCTGCTCTTGTCCTTCTAGACCTGTCTGCTGCCTTTGATACTGTGAACCATCAGATCCTCCTCTCCACCCTCTCCGAGCTGGGCATCTCCGGCGCGGCTCACTCCTGGATTGCGTCCTACCTGACCGGTCGCTCCTACCAAGTGGCGTGGCGAGAAGCTGTCTCCGCACCACGTGCTCTCACCACTGGTGTCCCCCAGGGCTCAGTTCTAGGCCCTCTCCTTTTCTCCCTATACACCAAGTCACTTGGCTCTGTCATATCCTCACATGGCCTCTCCTATCATTGCTACGCTGACGATACACAACTAATCTTCTCCTTTCCCCCTTCTGATAACCAGGTGGCGAATCGCATCTCTGCATGTCTGGCAGACATATCAGTATGGATGACGGATCACCACCTCAAGCTGAACCCTGGCAAGACGGAGCTGCTCTTCCTCCCGGGGAAGGACTGCCCGTTCCATGATCTCGCCATCACGGTTGACAACTCCGCTGTGTCCTCCTCCCAGAGTGCGAAGAGCCTAGGCGTGACCCTGGACAACACCCTGTCGTTCTCCGCCAACATCAAGGCGGTGACCCGCTCCTGCAGGTTCATGCTCTACAACATTCGGAGAGTACGACCCTGCCTTACACAGGAAGCGGCACAGGTCCTAATCCAGGCACTTGTCATCTCCCGTCTGGACTACTGCAACTCGCTGTTGGCTGGCCTCCCTGCCTGTGCCATTAAACCCCTACAACTCATCCAGAATGCCGCAGCCCGTCTGGTGTTCAACCTTCCCAAGTTCTCTCACGTCACCCCCCTCCTCCGCACACTCCACTGGCTTCCAGTTGAAGCTCGCATCCGCTACAAGACCATGGTGCTTGCCTATGGAGCAGTGAGGGGAATGGCACCTCTGTACCTTCGGGCTCTGATCAGTCCCTACGCCCAAACGAGGGCATTGCGTTCATCCACCTCTGGCCTGCTGGCTCCCCTTCCTCTGCGGAAGCATAGTTCCCGCTCAGCCCAGTCAAAACTGTTCGCTGCTCTGGCACCCCAATGGTGGAACAAGCTCCCTCACGACGCCAGGACAGCGGAGTCACTCACCACCTTCCGGAGACATTTGAAACCCCACCTCTTTAAGGAATACCTGGGATAGGATAAAGTAATCCTTATCCCACTGGCTATAGGGTGAACGCACCAATTGGTGAGTCGCTCTGGATAAGAGCGTCTGCTAAATGACGTAAATGTGCCCTTGAGCAAGGCACTTAACCCTAATTGCTCCTGTAAGTCGCTCTGGATAAGAGCGTCTGCTAAATGACTAAAATGTAATGTAATGTAAATGAATACCAGGTGCTGTAAGCTTATTATTCCACTAGAGAGTGCTCTTGTGTCATGGAGCAACTGACTTTTATTTATCACCCTAACAATATCATGTATTTTATTGGACTAAATGCAGTTTGTATGTGCTTCCCTGCCCTGCCCTGATCAAATTAAATAATAGTCAGTGCGTTTCCCTAAAAAAAAATGTGTCATGGAGCAACTGCCTTTTATTTATCACCCTAATAATATCCTGTATTTTTATTGGACTAAATGCAGTTTGTATGTGCTGTCCTAACCTGATCAAATTAAATAATAGACAGTGCGTTTCCCTGAAAATATAGGCAGTACATTCAGCCTTTGTTTTTAGTCTGTTCATTAAGTTGCATGGAAATACGAATCACTGATACATTTTGTTCATTTCTTTATATAGTGTACCAAGAGTTGTTCCTGCGCTTACGGCCATACAATCCTGAATATGCCTGATCTCGTCTGATCTCGGAAGCTAAGCAGGATCGGGCATGGTTAGTGCTTGGATGAGAGACCGCCTGGGAATACCAGTTGCTGTAAGCTATTTGTTCCACTAGATAGTGCTCTTGTGTCATGGAGCAACTGCCTTTTATTTATCACATTAATAATATCATGTATTTTATTGGACTAAATGCAGTTTGTATGTGCTTCCCTGCCCTGCCCTGATCAAATTAAATAATAGTCAGTGCGTTTCCCTAAAAAAAAATGTGTCATGGAGCAACTGCCTTTTATTTATCACCCTAATAATATCCTGTATTTTTATTGGACTAAATGCAGTTTGTATGTGCTGTCCTAACCCGATCAAATTAAATAATAGACAGTGCGTTTCCCTGAAAATATAGGCAGTACATTCAGCCTTTGTTTTTAGTCTGTTCATGAAGTTGCATGGAAATACGAATCACTGATACATTTTGTTCATTTCTTTATATAGTGTACCAAGAGTTGTTCCTGCGCTTACGGCCATACCATCCTGAATATGCCTGATCTCGGAAGCTAAGGAGGATCGGGCCTGGTTAGTACTTGGATGGGAGACCGCCTGGGAATACCAGGTGCTGTAAGGTTTTTGTTCCACTAGAGAGTGCTCTTGTGTCATGGAGCAACTGCCTTTTATTTATCACCCTAATAATATCATGTATTTTATTGGACTAAATGCAGTTTGTATGTGCTGCCCTGCCCTGCCCTGATCAAATTAAATAATAGTCAGTGCGTTTCCCACAAAATACATGTATCATGGAGCAACTGCCTTTTATTTATCACCCTAATAATATCCTGTATTTTTATTGGACTAAATGCAGTTTGTATGTGCTGCCCTGCCCTGCCCTGCCCTGATCAATTTAAGTAATAGACAGTGCGTTTCCCTCAAAATATATGTGTCATGGAGCAACTGCCTTTTATTTATCACCCTAATAATATCATGTATTTTTATTGGACTAAATGCAGTTTGTATTTGCTGCCCTGATCAATTTAAATAATAGACAGTGCGTTTCCCTCAAAATATAGGCAGTACATTCAGCCTTTGTTTTTAGTCGGTTCATTAAGTTACACGGAAATTCGAATCGCTGGTAAATTTTGTTCATGTCTTTATATAGTGTACCAAGAGTTGTTCACTCGCTTACGGCCATACCAGTCTGAATACACCAGATCTCGTCTGATCTCGGAAGCTAAGCAGGATTGGGCCTGGTTAGTGCTTGGATGGGAGACCGCCTTGGAATACCAGGTTCTGTAAGCTTTTGTTCCACTAGAGAGTGCTCTTGTGTCATGGAGCAACTGCCTTTTATTCATCACCCTAATAATATCATGTATTTTATTGGACTAAATGCAGTTTGTATGTGCTGCCCTGCCCTGCCCTGATCAAATTAAATAATAGTCATTGCGTTACCCTCAAAATACATGTATCATGGAGCAACTGCTTTTATTTATCACCCTAATAATATCATGTATTTTTATTGGACTAAATGCAGTTTGTATGTGCTGTCCTAACCTGATCAAATTAAATAATAGACAGTGCGTTTCCCTGAAAATATAGGCAGTACATTCAGCCTTTGTTTTTAGTTGGTTCATTAAGTTGCATGGAAATACGAATCACTGATACATTTTGTTCATGTCTTTATATAGTGTACCAAGAGATGTTCACTCTCTTATGGCCATACCAGCCTGAATACACCCGATCTCGTCAGATCTCGGAAGCTAAGCAGGTTTAGGGCTGGTTAGTACTTGGATGGGGGACCACCTTGGAATACCAGTTGCTGTAAAAGCATGTAAGAAGCTATGACGTGGACTGATAATCTGTGTTATATGCTGAGATGTGAAGATGTGATGTGAAATATGAAGCTATGATATGTAAAATTAAGCTGTGAAGCTATGAGATGTGAAGATGTGATGTGAAATATGAAGCTATGATATGTAAAAATAAGCTGTGAAGCTATGAGATGTGAAGATGTGATGTGAAATATGAAGCTATGATATGTAAAATAAGCTGTGAAGCTATGAGATGTGAAGATGTGATGTGAAATATGAAGCTATGATATGTAAAAAATAAGCTGTGAAGCTATGAGATGTGAAGATGTGATGTGAAATATGAAGCTATGATATGTAAAAATAAGCTGTGAAGCTATGAGATGTGAAGATGTGATGTGAAATATGAAGCTATGATATGTAAAAAAATAAGCTGTAAAGCTATGATGGGTTATTTAAAAAAAAAAAAAAAAAAAAAATACACCTGATCTCGTTTGATCTCGGAAGCTAAGCAGGTTTGGGCCTGGTTAGTACTTGGATTGGAGACCGCCTGGGAATACCAGGTGCTGTAATCTTTTTGTTCCGCTAGAGAGTGCTCTTGTGTCATGGAGCAACTGCCTTTTATTTATCACCCTAAAAATATCATGTATTTTTATTGGACTAAATGCAGATTGTATTTGCTGTCCTAACCTGATCAAATTAAATAATAGACAGTGCGTTTCCCTGAAAATATAGGCAGTACATTCAGCCTTTGTTTTTAGTCGGTTCATTAAGTTGCATGGAAATACGAATCACTGATACATTTTGTTCATGTCTTTATATAGTGTACCAAGAGTTATTCCTGCGCTTACGTCCATACCAGCCTGAATATGCCTGATCTCGTCCGATCTCGGAAGCTAAGCAGGATCGGGCCTGCTTAGTACTTGGATGGGAGACCGCCTGGGAATACCAGGTGCTGTAAGTTTTTTGTTCCACTAGTGAGTACTCTTGTGTCATGGAGCAACTTCCTTTTATATATCATCCTAATAATATCATGTAATTGTATTGGACTAAATGCAGTTTGTATGTGCTGCCCTGCCCTGGTCAAATTAAATAATAGACAAAGCGTTTCCCTCCTTCAGGCTCTGATCAGTCCCTACACCCAAACGAGGGCATTGCGTTCATCCACCTCTGGCCTGCTGGCTCCCCTTCCTCTGCGGAAGCATAGCTCCCGCTCAGCCCAGTCAAAACTGTTCGCTGCTCTGGCACCCCAATGGTGGAACAAGCTCCCTCACGACGCCAGGACAGCGGAGTCACTCACCACCTTCCGGAGACATTTGAAACCCCACCTCTTTAAGGAATACCTGGGATAGGATAAAGTATTCCTTCTAACCCCCCCCGCCCCAAATTGTAAAGTGGTTATCCCACTGGCTATAGGGTGAACGCACCAATTTGTGAGTCGCTCTGGCTAAGAGCGTCTGCTAAATGACGTTAATGTGCCCTTGAGCAAGGCACTTAACCCTAATTGCTCCTGTAAGTCGCTCTGGATAAGAGCGTCTGCTAAATGACTAAAATGTAAATGTAAATGTAAAATATAGGCAGTACATTCAGCCTTTGTTTTTAGTCAGTTCATTAAGTTGCACGGAAATTCGAATCGCTGGTAAATTTTGTTCATGTCTTTATATAGTGTACCAAGAGATGTTCCTGCGCTTATGGCCATACCATCCTGAATATGCCTGATCTCGTCTGATCTCGGAAGCTAAGCAGGATTGGACGTGGTTAGTACTTGGATAGGAGACCGCCTGGGAATACCAGGTGCTGTAAGCTTTTTGTTCCACTGGAGAGTACTCTTGTGTCATGGAGGAACTGCCTTTTATATATCACCCTAATAATATCATGTAATTTTATTGGACTAAATGCAGTTTGTATGTGCTGCCCTGCCCTGCCCTGATCAATTTAAATAATAGACAGTGCGTTTCCCTCAAAATATATGTGTCATGGAGCAACTGCCTTTTATTTATCACCCTAATAATATCATGTATTTTTATTGGACTAAATGCAGTTTGTATGTGCTGCCCTGCCCTGGTCAAAATTAAATAATAGACAAAGCGTTTCCCTCAAAATATAGGCAGTACATTCAGTTTTTGTTTTTAGTCGGTTCATTAAGTTGCACGGAAATTCGAATCGCTGGTCAATTTTGTTAATTTCTTTATATAGTGAATCAAGAGTTGTTCCTGTACTTACTGCCATACCAGCCTGAATACACCCCTTTCGGTAATTGAGGAAGTGGTTACAGGTGCGGTGGTATTGGAGGAGAAGGAGAGGGAATTGGTTGCTGCGTTTTGAAATCTTTTTTTGTTTGGTTATTTATGTGGAATTTGATTTTTGTTTTGATTTATTAGTAGAGTTGTTTCTCCCCTAGCAGCTTTTGCTGGGGGGGGAAGGAAAGGAGGGGAAAATACAGATATAATTAGTTAATCGGACGGACAACAATGGATACAACGACCTACGCGATGGAACAGACAAAGAGTACTGGACATGGAGGAAAAGTTCCTGATGCACCATCATCGAGGGAAAAGTCCTATGATAAGACTTGTACGGTGGCGGTGGATATCACTGGGGAAAAGAAATTAACGATGATGGAATTGCTGAGAGGGATAAAGGAGGCGTGTGGAACGGTGATAGGGTGCAGATTTAAAGGTGATCAGAAGTATGAGATTACGATGTCCCATGTCCATGGGAAGGAGAGGTTAATGGATGGACTAAAAATCAAATCGTGCACGGTAATGGCGAGGGACATTTCAGCGGATGAGCTGGTGGTGTCCTTCATGAATTTACCAGTGTATATTAGTGACGATACTATCGTGGCAAAATTGGAAGGATGGGGTGTGAAGGCGGTTTCTGGGATTAAGAGGAGATTATGGCCAGGAACAGAGATCGCTGATGGCACAAGATTCTGTAAAGTCCGGTTTACAGACGTGGTGCGCTCACTACCATATTCTACCAAGTTTGAGACGTTGGAGGGGACTGAGTACTTTCGAGTGATACATGACAGGCAAGTTAAAGTGTGCCGAATTTGTATTCAGTCTGGCCACGTAGTACGGGACTGTCCTGATTTTCTATGTCGGAGATGCGGAGCACAAGGGCACTATGCAAGAGAGTGCGTCGAGAGAGAGGAGAGACCATGTAATGGATGTGGGGAGAGAAGAATGCGCTGTACGTGTACTGGGCCAACAGATGGTGAAGACATGGAACAACAGGAGGAGGAGATGGAAGAAGAGAGAGTGGAGGAGGGGGACGTGATGGAGGACGGGGAAAAAGGAGGCAAGGATGGTGGAGGAGGAGGAGATGGTGAATCTACTGCGACAGAGGGGGATGGAATTGGGGCGAGCATGGATGTCGAATTCCTAGATGACTACTGCACAGATGGAAAGGAGCCTGATGGTGGAGGAGGAGGAGGAGGTGAGCAGGAAACGGAAACATCTGAAGGTGAGGGAGATGAAGATAATGGAGGGGTTGTACCTGACACTATTCCTGAAAGTATGGATGTGAAGGGGGAATCCGCGAAGAGGAAGGACTCTGAGAGTGAAGTGTCCGCGGGTGAAGTCCAAAGGGTGAGGGAAGAAGCAAAGGAAAGTAGGAAGAGCAAGATCAAGAAGAAGAAGAAAAAAGACTGGGTCTTGATGATGGGAAAAATCAACATATTAATTGTACTTATGGTGAGTGTTGTATCTGTTAATATTAATGGACTAAGGAATATGGGAAAGTTAGAACAGACAGTGAGTCTACTACAGGCTGATATTTTATGCTTCCAAGAGACACACTGGACTGACAGTATGATGGATGGAGTAAGAAAGAGATGGATGGATTTGATTTATTATAATAATGGTGGGGAGAGGACGTGTGGGGTTGCTATATTAATTAAGAGGGATAGTGTACAGAATATTAGGCAAGTGTATGCGGATAAAGAGGGTAGACTTTTGAGTGTTAAATTTGAATTTCTAAATGTGCAATACACTTTATTGAATGTTTATGCACCTAATAATGAGAGTGACCGAGAAGTATTTTTTAAGGCACTTGAGCAACATTGTGTGGGTAACTGTATATTGGTTGGGGATTTTAACGTTAGATTGACAAAACTGGACACGTCAAGGAGTACTTTGTTGCGCTCTGACATGTCTAGGCGAGTATTGTTGGGGATAATGAAGGATCATTGTCTGAGTGATGTATGGAGGGGAATGCATCCAGGTCAGAGAGTTTTTTTCAAGGAGGCAGGTTGTTTTGAAGGTTCTCAGGCAAAGCCGCATAGATTATTGTTTAGCGGCGGAAAATGTTGTGCAATATATACAAAAGATTAGGTATGATTTTAATACATTAAGTGATCATGCCTCTCTTGGTTTCCTGCTGGGTCCTAGTGTGCCTTCTAGAGGGGGTGGTGTATGGTGTTTGAATGCTGAGCTACTAAAAGAAGGAAAATATATTGATATGATTTCTGATTGTATAAATAGAGAAATATTGAGTGATTTTAAAAGTGTTAATATTGGATTGTGGTGGGAGGGTCTAAAAGAGAAGATTAGAGGGTTGAGCATTAAATATGCAAGACGAAGGAATTTTCTTTTAAAGAGGGAGAGGATAGCTTTGAATAAAAGACTAGACATTGAGCTGGGAAAAGTTGATACGGTGGAGGGTTATGATATGGCAGGTTTTATGGAAGCTCAGGCTGCGGTACATAACTTTGAAAAGAGTGCATGTATGGGGGCAATAGTAAGGAGTAGAGTACAGTATGCCATAGAAGGAGAGAAATGTACATCCTTCTTTTTAGGGTTAGAAAAGAAGAAGCAGGCTAGAAACTATATTACAGAAATCGAGAATGAGAGGGGGGGAGACAGTGAATGATCTGGTGGGGATTTTAGATACAATAGAATGTTTTTATAGTAATCTTTTTAAAAAAGAATGCAATGATCAAGGATGTATAGAAGAGGTGTTGAGCTATGTAGATGCCAGAATATCAGAGGATGAAAGACTCATGTGTGACACAGACTTGGCGGTCACAGAGATACGGGAGGCGATTTTGTCTGCTCATAGAAATAAGAGCCCTGGCTCTGATGGGCTGACAAGTGAGTTTTACAAAACATTTGTGGATATACTGGCACCTGTTTTATTAGATGTGTACAAATATATGGAGCAATCTCAGGAAGTCTCGGAGTCGATGGCGACTGGCTTAATAACTATAATATATAAAAACAAGGGAAGTAGGAAAAGATTAGAAAATTTTAGGCCATTATCTATTTTAAATGTAGATTATAAGATCTTAACTAAGGTGCTGGCTAACAGAATTAATAAAGTAATGGGAAGTATTATTTCAGAGACACAGGCTTACAGTGTTCCTGGTAGAGAAATAGCAGACATTATTTGCACTTTTAAGGGATGTCATAAGACATATGAAGGGTGAGGGAGGTGTAGTATTGAGCATTGATTTAAATAAAGCTTTTGATAGAGTAGAACATTCATTTCTAATGCAGACGCTTAAAACTTTTGGATTTGGGAGCAGAATGGTGGCCTGGATACAGCTGCTATACGGTGCTGCAGTAAGTAGAGTAAAATGTAACGGGTTACTTACTGATGCTTTCCCATTGGAGAGGTCGGTGAGGCAAGGATGTCCATTGTCTGCGGCCTTATATTGTATGTCGGTTGAGCCTCTGGTGGCTCTCCTTAAAGCAGACCACCAGATCCGAGGCGTTTCTATTCCAGGGGGTGGAGTCAGCATTGTGCAGCAATATGCAGATGACACTACAATTACTGTTAGAGATGTGGAAAGTGTAAATAGAGTGATGGAGTGTTTTGAGCTCTTTGGGAAAGCATCAGGTGCTAAGATTAATGTAGAAAAGACTGAGGTTTTGTATGTGGGGCTAGTGAATGATAATGGGTGTAGGTATCATTTTAAAAGAGCTAATGGCTATTTTAAAGCGTTGGGAGTTATTTTGGGTATTGATGAAAAGGAGGCATGTGATAGGACTTGGGCAGGTGTATTGAATAAAATCAAACAAACACTGGCATTTTGGAGATGGAGGAATTTAAAATTGAAAGGAAAGGTAGTGGTAACAAATTCTTTACTAATATCTAAATGTGTATATGTCATGGATGTGCTTCAGATGCCTGAGTGGGTTTTAAAAGAACTTAATTCTATTGTTTCTAACTTCTTGTGGGATGGCAAAGGGGCTAGAATATCTAGGTCTACACTTGCTGCAGAGTATAAAGATGGGGGTCTAAAATTAGTGGACATAGACGTGAAAAGAAAAGCATTAAGAATTAAAATTATACAGAAGTATTTATATGGGGAGGAAGAATATGGGTGGAAGAGGTTCTTTAGGAATTATTTGTATAATAATGGTGGATGTGAAGAGAGTGGGTTATTAATGATATGGAAAAAGCCTATGTATGAACAAGTTCCTCTGTTTTATCAGGAAGTGTTACGTGCATGGGGAGAATTTCTTCCTCGTGTAAAATATGTGTGTGAACATAAGGATATAATACTGAATCAACCTGTGTTTTTAAATCCCAAAATTATGTTCAATGATGAAGTGTTGTATAATCCCCCTTTTTATGAGGGCTGGACTGAGACTTATTAAAGACTTTGTATATGAAGTTATTCCTGGGTTTCTAAGAGACCAGGCCATTTATGACAATGTGAAGGATGTGGATGATACAGTTTGGAAAGGTACTATATTGAATGGATTTGAACGGGTGAAAAGTAGCATTCCAGCAGAATGGGTTTCTGTCATTAATGGAGATGGAATTTGGGAAGATTTATATGTATTACCGAATTTATATATTGACAATGGGGATAAATGGAAAACATTGTCTAGTGTCAGAACAAATGTTTTTTATAAACAATTACTGGTTACTGACAGGCCTGCTGCTGAGAAGAGGTGGGTAGAACTGTTTCCGAAGATGGATCGAAAAGTATTATGGAAAAACTTATACTTACATGGGAATAAATTGGAATGTGAAAATAACGATTTTAAAATAAGACATAATCGGATATACACAAAAGTAGTGCTGCATCAAATAAATAAAGAAATAAAAAGAGAATGTGATATATGTGGTAAGGCACCAGAAAATTTATTACACTTATTTGTAGAATGTGAGGATTTAAAAGATATGTTTTGTAAAGTAAAGGAAATAATATGTAAAAACTGGGGGAGTGGTTTGTTGGAAAAGAATGCGTGGGAGGAATTGGTTTTATTTGGAGTGGGAGATGAATGTAAAGGGGTTAATGTGAGGTTGTTGAATATTGTTTTGAGTTTTGTTAGGTATGCTATTTTTTGTGGGAGGAATTATGCTTATTTTGAAGGGAGGAGGGTAAGGGTGTGGGGTATTTTTGTAGCTTTGTTTAAGAAGCACATCGATATGTTTTATAGTTATGGATTGGAAGATTTTGATGAACTTTTTGTAGAGGGGAGTGGGTTAATTGCAAGGGTGGATGGTGGAGGAATCACTTATAATTTTTAGAAAGAAATATTTTGATATTTTCTATGTTTATTTTTATTTGACAGGGAGATGCTTTTAAATCTGCCTATTTAATATGTGGAATTTGTTATGTCTTAGTCATGTCTGGTTTTTTGTATACTAGTTTTTTGTTTTTATTTCTTTGGGTTCTTTGATTTGATAGGGGGTGAATTGTTCGCCTGCCTATGGTAGAATAGTTTCTAGTGTATGGTTTTTTGTATATAACACTGTACATGGTATAATATAAGTGTATTTGATGAATATTTTACAATAAAAAAAAAATAAAAAAAAATAAAAAAAATACGCCCAATCTCGTCTGATCTCGGAAGCTAAGCAGGGTCGGGCCAGGTCAGTACTTGGATGGGAGACCGCCTGGGAATACCAGGTTCTGAAAGCTTTTTGTTCCACTAGATAGTGCTCTTGTGTCATGGAGCAACTGCCTTTTATTTATCACATTAATAATATCATGTATTTTATTGGACTAAATGCAGTTTGTATGTGCTGCCCTGCCCTGCCCTGATCAAATTAAATAATAGTCAGTGCGTTTCCCTCAAAATACATGTATCTTGGAGCAACTGCCTTTTATTTATCACCCTAATAATATCATGTATTTATATTGGACTAAATGCAGTTTGTATGTGCTGCCCTGCCCTGCCCTGATCAAATTAAATAATAGACAGTGCGTTTCTCTCAAAATGGATGTGTCATGGAGCAACTGCCTTTTATTTATCACCCTAATAATATCATGTATTTTTATTGGACTAAATTCAGTTTGTATGTGCTGACCTGCCCTGCCCTGATCAATTTAAATAATAGAGAGTGCGTTTCCCTCAAAATATATGTGTCATGGAGCAACTGCCTTTTATTTATCACCCTAATAATATCATGTATTTTTATTGGACTAAATGCAGTTTGTATGTGCTGCCCTGCCCTGGTCAAATTAAATAATAGACAAAGCGTTTCCCTCAAAATATAGGCAGTACATTCAGCCTTTGTTTTTAGTCGGTTCATTAAGTTGCACGGAAATTCGAATCACTGGTAAATTTTGTACATGTCTTTATATAGTGTACCAAGAGTTGTTTACTCGCTTATGGCCATACCAGCCTGAATACACCTGATCTCGTTTGATCTCGGAAGCTAAGCAGGTTTGGACCTGGTTAGTACTTGGATTGGAGACCGCCTGTGAATACCAGGTGCTGTAAGCTTTTTGTTCCGCTAGAGAGTGCTCTTGTGTCATGGAGCAACTGCCTTTTATTTATCACCCTAAAAATATCATGTATTTTTATTGGACTAAATGCAGATTGTATTTGCTGTCCTAACCTGATCAAATTAAATAATAGACAGTGCGTTTCCCTGAAAATATAGGCAGTACATTCAGCCTTTGTTTTTAGTTGGTTCATTAAGTTGCATGGAAATACGAATCACTGATACATTTTGTTCATGTCTTTATATAGTGTACCAAGAGTTGTTCCTGCGCTTACGGCCATACCAGCCTGAATACACCCCTTTTTGGAATTTCAGGAAGTGGATGAGCGGCAGGTGTCTGAGTGCTTGAGAGAGGATATCGTTTGTTTGGAGGTTTTTTTTTATTTATAAGTTTGAAAGTTTGTGTGTGATTGTAGTTGATTTTCTTTGAAACTTTTTTGTTATTATCCCCCATCGGCGTGAGCTGTTTGGGGGATATTGATTAAAATAACCGGATGGACAACATGGCGTCAACATCAAGAATACAAACGACGACGAGAAAGGACAACAGTGAAATCAGAATTTCAAATGAAGAACTGAAGAAAAGAAAGTATGAGAAGGAACTGACGGTGAACGTGGAAATAATTGGAGAAGGGAAAATAACAACGATGGAATTGCTGAGAGGAATAAGGGAAGTTTGTGGAACAATACTTGGATGTAGAATGAGAGACGGAAATAAGTATGAAATAACAATGTCTCATGTAAAGGGAAAAGAAAGACTAATGGACGGGCTAAAGATAAAGAACTGTCAAATCATGGCTAAAGAGCTAGGGAACGATGAGCTTGTGGTGTCCTTTTTAACTTGCCTGCATACATTACAGATGGGGAGATATATGAGAAACTAAGAGGCTGGAAAGTGAAGGCGACCACGCCAATCAAGAGGAGGATGTGGCCAGGAACAGACATTGTAGACGGGACGAGATTTTGCAAGGTGAAGTTCACAGACAATGTGCAATCCTTGCCATATTCTACCAAATTTAACACTGTCGAGGGATTTGAATATTTTCGTGTAATCCATGACAATCAAGTGAAGGTATGTAGACTATGTATTCAGCCGGGGCACATACTTAAGGAATGTCCAGAATTCACTTGCCATAAATGTAGTGAACAAGGGCATTATGCCAGAGAATGTTTGAACATAGGTAATGTGTGTGAAATGTGTGACAGACCGAAAGTTAGATGTAGCTGTAAGAAGGGAAAAGATCACTTACTTTTGCAAACAATGGACCTCACTTCTGAGGAAGAGGAGGGGAGTGTGTTTATGGAAGGAGAAAAAGAGAGTGACATGGGGAGTGTGACTTCAGAGACAGTGGCAGATATGCCTGAAGAGCCTGTAATGTCTTCTGGCAAAACACGAGACGCAGTTTTGGTCTCTGCTGCTGACAAGGTGGAACAGCAGCACATGATGGGTGAAATACATACACAGGTAGAGATGGTGCAAGGTGCTTCTCAGGTGCCTGAGCCAGTTTCAAGCGTGTGTAAAAATGACACCAAAGAGCGAGCTGGGTCCACTGAAGTCACTGGCACTGTTAAAGCGCACTTTTCAAAAGGCTTCCCTGCCGCTCCAAATCAGGAGACGGAGGATGAAATAGATAGTGAGGATCATCAGTTGTTTGCAAAAAATAAGAGGTCATTGTCGAAAACTAGGGAGATGATGGGATTTGGAAAAAAGAAAAAGTAGGTTTTGAAAGGACTTGTTTTGCTCTGATTATACCTCTGCACACATTACTAATGATTACAGTCGCATCCCTAAATGGTAACAGTTTGAGAAACATGAGCAAATTTGAGCAGGTTTTAGTGTCTGTTAAGGCAGACATGTTGTGTTTTCAAGAGACCAATTGGACAGATTCCAAAATACAGGAGATTAAGAGTAAATGGTCTGATTTAATTTTTTGTAGTCATGGAAGTGATAAAACATGTGGTGTGGCTATTTTGATAAAAAACGATGTGGTTCAAAATGTAAAACAAATATATGCTGACAATGATGGCAGACTTATTGCAATTGAATTTGAAGTGCAAAATGTAGTTTTTCGTTTAATCAATGTTTATGCTTCAAACATTGAATCTGAAAGGAGAGAAATGTTTCACAACTTAAAAACACTGTGCTCAGAAAACTGTATATTGATAGGAGACTTTAATGTGAGGTGTAGTAGAATGGATGCCTCTAGTTGTGCTAGATTCAGATATGACTCTTCTAGAAATGCATTATGGAAACTTATGAATGAGGAGAATCTAGTAGATATATGGAGGGCTGAAAATCCAAACAGAAGAGTGTTTTCTAGAAGGCAGGTGGTGCTAAAGGAATTAAAACAAAGCAGAATTGATTTATGTCTAGCAAAACAAGAATTGGTGCAGCATGTTAAGAAGATGTCATATAACTTTACAGCATATAGTGATCACGCAGTAATGTCATTTCAAATGGGTTTTGGTGTGGAGAGGAGAGGGGGAGGTGTCTGGTGTTTAAATGCCAGTCTGTTAAAGGAGGAAGGATATAGAAATGAAATTGTTGAATGTATTAATGATGAAATGTCTAATGTACTGTTAAAAGAGAATGTGTGTTTATGGTGGGAGGAAGTGAAAGGAAAAGTAAAAAACAGGAGTATTAGGTATGCTAGAAATCACAACCGTTTAGATAAGCAGAAAGAAACAATGCTTAGAAATAGGATGTTGCATGAACTTGAAAAGGCTGATACTGATCCAGACTATGATGTTGTGAATTATTTGAAAATCCATGTAGAGCTGGGTCGTTATGAAAAAAAGAAATGTTTGGGTGCTATTGTTAGGAGTAGGGCACAGTACGCTTTGGAGGGAGAGAAATGTACATCCTTTTTTTTTTTTTTTTTAAAAAGAAAACAAACTAAGAGTTACATTGTAGAGTTGGAAAATGAAAAAGGTGTAAAGGTAAACGATTTTGTTGAGATCTTAGATACAGTTGAATCCTTTTACAGAAATCTTTACAAAAAGAATGATGTAGATAAAGTATGTGTTGAAAAAGTGCTGGATACAATTAGTGCCAAAGTATCTCAGGTAGATAGAATGATGTGTGATGAAGAGATTTCGATTATGGAAATCAAGGAAGCAATTGTTAACACTCAAGGCAATAAAAGTCCGGGTTTGGATGGTTTAACAAATGAGTTCTATAAAGTCTTTGTAGATATTTTGGCACCCATTTTAGGGAAGGTGTTTCATTATATGGAAGAGAATAAGGAAATCCCTGAGTCTATGTCAACTGGTATGTTAACGATTTTATTCAAGAATAGGGGCAGTAGATTCAAGTTAGAAAATTATAGGCCTATTAGTCTTCTAAATTCCGATTATAAGATATTGACTAAAGTGTTAGCGAATAGGATGAAAAAGGTGATTGGGAGTATTATTGCATCAACACAAGCCTACGGTATACCTGGAAGAGATGTTGCAGATGTAATTTGTACAATTAGAGATGTTGTTAATCAAATGAAAAATGAAGGCGGTATAGTATTAAGTTTGGATTTTAACAAAGCCTTTGATAGAGTGGAGCATAGCTTCCTATTACAGACTATGGAGAGGTTTGGTTTTGGGCCAAAGTTTGTAGCTTGGATCAACCTGTTGTACAGCGGGGCTAAAAGTTGTGTCAAATGTAACGGAGTGGTAACAGATACTTTTCCTGTAGAGAGGTCAGTAAGGCAGGGCTGTCCTTTGTCAGCTCTGTTGTACAGTATTTCTACAGAACCGTTAGCTACTTTAATAAATAGTAATAAAGAGGTAAGGGGGTGTCGGAATCCCAGGTGGTGGTATCAGTGTTGTACATCAGTACGCTGATGACACTACTTGCACTGTGAAAGATATAGGAAGCATTGGAAGCATTATGAGAATCATAGATATATATGGTAAGGCATCGGGCGCTAAAGTTAATATAGAGAAGACTGAAATAATGTTTGTTGGGGATATCGATGCAAATAAGTGTGAGATTCCATTCAAGATAGCAAAGGAGTTTATTAAAGTGCTGGGAGTAAACATTGGTGTAAAGGAGAAAGAGGCAAAAGATATAACTTGGACTGGGATCCTTAATAAAGTCAAGCTAACGTTAAATTTCTGGAAAAATAGAAAATTAAGGTTAAAAGGTAAAGTAATTGTTGCAAATGCTTTGGTATTATCTAAATTTGTGTATGTTTTGGGAGTCCTGGACATGCCTGAGTGGGTGCTAAATGAATTAAATAAGGTGGTGTCTAATTTTATATGGGATGGTAAAGGTGTTAGAATATCTCAGAAAACATTGATAGCTGACTATGTGGATGGAGGTTTAAAACTTGTAGATTTAGATGTCAAAAGAAAAGCTATTAGGATAAAAACAGTAAAGAAATATTTGTATGACAGTGAAGATCATGGCTGGAAACACTTCTTTAAGGTCTACTTAGAGGAGAGTGGTGGATGTGGAGATAATGGTTTATTGATGGGGCTTAAAAGGAAAATGTTTGAAAAGGTACCAGATTTTTATAAAGAGGTGCTAAATGCATGGGCAGAGTTGTTGCCTAATGTATATTATGAATGTGGTCATATTGACCTGATTATGAATCAACCTATATTTCTGAATGAGAAAATCAAGAACAAAGAACAAGTTTTGTATAATAAAGTATTTAGGAGTGCAGGTCTACGACAAATAAAAGATTATACCTATGAGGTAATTCCAGGGTTTTTACCTGAAGAAGCTATTTTTGATATTATCAAGGAATGGGATGAAGAGGTGGGAAGGGGAACAGTGAATAATATGTATGACAAGATAAAGAATAGCATACCAAGCGCATGGGTGGATTTAATAAATAGTGAGGTTGAAAGAGAAAATCTGTTTGTATTTCCTAATTTGTTCATTGGTAGCAGTGAGAAGAAAGTACATTTATCTACTATACCAGTGAAAATATTGTATAGAATAATGGTAGGAAAATGTTATAGAAGGCCGGCTGCTGAAAAATTTTGGAAAACAGTTTTTCCAGAATTGGATGAAAAAAAGATATGGGAAAATTTAAATGTAAAATATAATAGTAAGGAGTGTGAAAATAATGATTTTAAGTTAAGACACAATAGAATATTTACAAAGGTGGTGTTACATCAAATTAATTGTGAAGTAAAAAAGGGAATGCGATATATGTGGATGTTTCCCAGAAACGCTTATGCATTTGTTTATAGAATGTGAGGAATTAAAAGATATGTTTTGTAAAGTTAAGGAAATGTTAAGTAAAAACTGGGGGGGTGATTTCTTGAAAAAGTATGTGTGGGAGGAACTTGTGTTATTTGGAGTGTCTGGTAAATGTGATGGCGTTAATGTGTGCTTGTTGAATATTGTTTTGAGTTTTGTGAGGTATGCTATTTTTTGTAGGAGGAATTATGGTTTTTTTGACAGGAAGAGGGTGAAGGTGTGGGGTATTTTTATATCACTGTTTAGTAAACACATGGATATGTTGTTTAATTATGGGATGGAAGATTTTGATGAACATTTTGTTGAGGGGTGTGGGTTGATTGCAAAGGTGGATGGTGGAGGAATCACTTATAATTTTTGAAATAATTATTTTGAATATTTTCTTTGTTTTTTTATTTGATAGGGGGTGGCTTTTATCTGCCTTTTTTGTGGGTGGAATTTGTTATGTCTTAGTCATGTCTGTTTTTTTTTGTATAATAGTTTTTTTTGTATTTTTATTTCTTTGGGTTCTTTGATTTGATAGGGGGTGAATTGTTCACCTGCCTATGTTAGGCTAGTGTCTTCTGTATTGTTCTTTGTAATATTGTACTGTAAATATTGTAAAAAATTGAATTTTTTGATAATAAAATAAAATAAAATAAAATAAAAATAAAATAAAAAAATACACCCGATCTTGTCTGATCTCGGAAGCTAAATAGGATTGGGCCTGGTTAGTACTTGGATGGTAGACCGCCTGGGAATACCAGGTGATGTAATTTTTATTCCACTAGAGAGTGCTCTAGTGTCATGGAGCAACTGCCTTTTATTTATCACACTAATAATATCATGTATTTTTATTGGACTAAATGCAGTTTGTATGTGCTGACCTGCCCTGCCCTGATCAAATTAAATAATAGACAGTGCGTTTCTCTCAAAATGGATGTGTCATGGAGCAACTGCCTTTTATTTATCACCCTAATAATATCATGTATTTTTATTGGACTAAATGCAGTTTGTATGTGCTGCCCTGCCCTGCCCTGATCAATTTAAATAATAGACAGTGCGTTTCCCTCAAAATATATGCTTCATGGAGCAACTGCCTTTTATTTATCACCCTAATAATATCATGTATTTTTATTGGACTAAATGCAGTTTGTATGTGCTGCCCTGCCCTGGTCAAATTAAATAATAGACAAAGCGTTTCCCTCAAAATATAGGCAGTACATTCAGCCTTTGTTTTTAGTTGGTTCATTAAGTTGCATGGAAATACGAATCACTGATACATTTTGTTAATGTCTTTATATAGTGTACCAAGAGTTGTTCCTGAGCTTACGGCCATAACAGCCTGAATACACCTGATCTCGGAAGTTAAGCAGAATTTGGCCTGGTTAGTACTTGGATGGGAGACCACCTGGGAATACCAGGTGCTGTAAGCTTTTTGTTCCGCTAGAGAGTGCTCTTGTGTCATGGAGCAACTGCCTTTTATTTATCACCCTAATAATATCCTGTATTTTGATTGCACTAAATGCAGTTTGTATGTGCTGTCCTAACCTGATCAAATTAAATAATAGACAGTGTGTTTCCCTCAAAATGTAGAAAGTACAGTCAGCCATTGTTTTTAGTCGGTTCATTAAGTTGCACGGAAATACTAATCACTGATACATTTTGTTCATGTCTTTATATAGTGTACCAAGAGTTGTTCCTACGCTTACGGCCATACCAGCCTGAATATGCCCCTTTTTGGAATTTCAGGAAGTGGATGAGCGGCAGGTGTCTGAGTGCTTGAGAGAGGATATCGTTTTTTGGAGGTTTATTTGATTTATAAGTTTGAAAGTTTGTGTGTGATTGTAGTTGATTTTCTTTGAAACTTTTTTTTTATTATCCCCCATCGGCGTGAGCTGTTTGGGGGATATTGATTAAAATAACCGGATGGACAACATGGCGTCAACATCAAGAATACAAACGACGACGGGAAAGGACAACAGTGAAATCAGAATTTCAAATGAAGAACTGAAGAAAAGAAAGTATGAGAAGGAACTGACGGTGAACGTGGAAATAATTGGAGAGGGGAAAATAACAACGATGGAATTGCTGAGAGGAATAAGGGAAGTTTGTGGAACAATACTTGGATGTAGAATGAGAGACGGAAATAAGTATGAAATAACAATGTCTCATGTAAAGGGAAAAGAAAGACTAATGGACGGGCTAAAGATAAAGAACTGTCAAATCATGGCTAAAGAGCAGGGAACGATGAGCTTGTGGTGTCCTTTTTGAACTTGCCTGCATACATTACAGATGGGGAGATATATGAGAAACTAAGAGGCTGGAAAGTGAAGGCGACCACGCCAATCAAGAGGAGGATGTGGCCAGGAACAGACATTGTAGACGGGACGAGATTTTGCAAGGTGAAGTTCACAGACAATGTGCAATCCTTGCCATATTCTACCAAATTTAACACTGTCGAGGGATTTGAATATTTTCGTGTAATCCATGACAATCAAGTGAAGGTATGTAGACTATGTATTCAGCCGGGGCACATACTTAAGGAATGTCCGGAATTCACATGCCATAAATGTAGTGAACAAGGGCATTATGCCAGAGAATGTTTGAACATAGGTAATGTGTGTGAAATGTGTGACAGACCGAAAGTTAGATGTAGCTGTAAGAAGGGAAAAGATCACTTACTTTTTGCAAACAATGGACCTCACTTCTGAGGAAGAGGAGGGGAGTGTGTTTATGGAGGGAGAAAAAGAGAGTGACATGGGGGAGTGTGACTTCAGAGACAGTGGCAGATATGCCTGAAGAGCCTGTAATGTCTTCTGGCAAAACACGAGACGCAGTTTTGGTCTCTGCTGCTGACAAGGTGGAACAGCAGCACATGATGGGTGAATTACATACACAGGTAGAGATGGTGCAAGGTGCTTCTCAGGTGCCTGAGCCAGTTTCAAGCGTGTGTAAAAATTACACCAAAGAGCGAGCTGGGTCCACTGAAGTCACTGGCACTGTTAAAGCGCACTTTTCAAAAGGCTTCCCTGCCGCTCCAAATCAGGAGACGGAGGATGATATAGATAGTGAGGATCATCAGTTGTTTGCAAAAAATAAGAGGTCATTGTCGAAAACTAGGGAGATGATGGGATTTGGAAAAAAGAAAAAGTAGGTTTTGAAAGGACTTGTTTTGCTCTGATTATACCTCTGCACACATTAATAATGATTACAGTCGCATCCCTAAATGGTAACAGTTTGAGAAACATGAGCAAATTTGAGCAGGTTTTAGTGTCTGTTAAGGCAGACATGTTGTGTTTTCAAGAGACCAATTGGACAGATTCCAAAATACAGGAGATTAAGAGTAAATGGTCTGATTAAATTTTTTGTAGTCATGGAAGTGATAAAACATGTGGTGTGGCTATTTTGATAAAAAACGATGTGGTTCAAAATGTAAAACAAATATATGCTGACAATGATGGCAGACTTATTGCAATTGAATTTGAAGTGCAAAATGTAGTTTTTCGTTTAATCAATGTTTATGCTTCAAACATTGAATCTGAAAGGAGAGAAATGTTTCACAACTTAAAAACACTGTGCTCAGAAAACTGTATATTGATAGGAGACTTTAATGTGAGGTGTAGTAGAATGGATGCCTCTAGTTGTGCTAGATTCAGATATGACTCTTCTAGAAATGCATTATGGAAACTTATGAATGAGGAGAATCTAGTAGATATATGGAGGGCTGAAAATCCAAACAGAAGAGTGTTTTCTAGAAGGCAGGTGGTGCTAAAGGAATTAAAACAAAGCAGAATTGATTTATGTCTAGCAAAACAAGAATTGGTGCAGCATGTTAAGAAGATGTCATATAACTTTACAGCATATAGTGATCACGCAGTAATGTCATTTCAAATGGGTTTTGGTGTGGAGAGGAGAGGGGGAGGTGTCTGGTGTTTAAATGCCAGTCTGTTAAAGGAGGAAGGAAATAGAAATGAAATTGTTGAATGTATTAATGATGAAATGTCTAATGTACTGTTAAAAGAGAATGTGTGTTTATGGTGGGAGGAAGTGAAAGGAAAAGTAAAAAACAGGAGTATTAGGTATGCTAGAAATCACAACCGGTTAGATAAGCAGAAAGAAACAATGCTTAGAAATAGGATGTTGCATGAACTTGAAAAGGCTGATACTGATCCAGACTATGATGTTGTGAACTATTTGAAAATCCATGCAGAGCTGGGTCGGTATGAAAAAAAGAAATGTTTGGGTGCTATTGTTAGGAGTAGGGCACAGTACGCTTTGGAGGGAGAGAAATGTACATCCTTTTTTTTTGGGGGCTTGAAAAAAGAAAACAAACTAAGAGTTACATTGTAGAGTTGGAAGATGAAAAAGGTGTAAAGGTAAACGATTTTGTTGAGATCTTAGATACAGTTGAATCCTTTTACAGAAATCTTTACAAAAAGAATGATGTAGATAAAGTGTGTGTTGAAAAAGTGTTGGATACAATTAGTGCCAAAGTATCTCAGGTAGATAGAATGATGTGTGATGAAGAGATTTCGATTATGGAAATCAAGGAAGCAATTGTTAACACTCAAGGCAATAAAAGTCCGGGTTTGGATGGTTTAACAAATGAGTTCTATAAAGTCTTTGTAGATATTTTGGCACCCATTTTAGGGAAGGTGTTTCATTATATGGAAGAGAATAAGGAAATCCCTGAGTCTATGTCAACTGGTATGTTAACGATCTTATTCAAGAATAGGGGCAGTAGATTAAAGTTAGAAAATTATAGGCCTATTAGTCTTCTAAATTCGGATTATAAGATATTGACTAAAGTGTTAGCGAATAGGATGAAAAAGGTGATTGGGAGTATTATTGCATCAACACAAGCCTACGGTATACCTGGAAGAGATGTTGCAGATGTAATTTGTACAATTAGGGATGTTGTTAATCAAATGAAAAATGAAGGCGGTATAGTATTAAGTTTGGATTTTAACAAAGCTTTTGATAGAGTGGAGCATAGCTTCCTATTACAGACTATGGAGAGGTTTGGTTTTGGGCCAAAGTTTGTATCTTGGATCAACCTGTTGTACAGCGGGGCTAAAAGTTGTGTCAAATGTAACGGAGTGTTAACAGATACTTTTCCTGTAGAGAGGTCAGTAAGGCAGGGCTGTCCTTTGTCAGCTCTGTTGTACAGTGTTTCTACAGAACCGTTAGCTACATTAATAAATAGTAATAAAGAGGTAAGGGGTGTCGGAATCCCAGGTGGTGGTATCAGTGTTGTACATCAGTACGCTGATGACACTACTTGCACTGTGAAGGATATAGGAAGCATTGGAAGCATTATGAGAATCATAGATATATATGGTAAGGCATCGGGCACTAAAGTTAATATAGAGAAGACTGAAATAATGTTTGTTGGGGATATCGATGCAAATAAGTGTGAGATTCCATTCAAGATAGCAAGGGATTTTATTAAAGTGCTGGGAGTAAACATTGGTGTAAAGGAGAAAGAGGCAAAATATATAACTTGGACTGGGATCCTTAATAAAGTCAAGCTAACGTTAAATTTCTGGAAAAATAGAAAATTAAAGTTAAAAGGTAAAGTAATTGTTGCAAATGCTTTGGTATTATCTAAATTTGTGTATGTTTTGGGAGTCCTGGACATGCCTGAGTGGGTGCTAAATGAATTAAATAAGGTGGTGTCTAATTTTATATGGGATGGTAAAGGTGTTAGAATATCTCAGAAAACATTGATAGCTGACTATGTGGATGGAGGTTTAAAACTTGTAGATTTAGATGTCAAAAGAAAAGCTATTAGGATAAAAACAGTAAAGAAATATTTGTATGACAGTGAAGATTATGGCTGGAAACACTTCTTTAAGGTCTACTTAGAGGAGAGTGGTGGATGTGGAGATAATGGTTTATTGATGGGGCTTAAAAGGAAAATGTTTGAAAAGGTACCAGATTTTTATAAAGATGTGCTAAATGCATGGGCAGAGTTGTTGCCTAATGTATATTATGAATGTGGTCATATTGACCTGATTATGAATCAACCTATATTTCTGAATGAGAAAATCAAGAACAAAGAACAAGTTTTGTATAATAAAGTATTTAGGAGTGCAGGTCTACGACAAATAAAAGATTATACATATGAGGTAATTCCAGGGTTTTTACCTGAAGAAGCTATTTTTGATATTATCAAGGAATGGGATGAAGAGGTGGGAAGGGGAACAGTGAATAATATGTATGACAAGATAAAGAATAGCATACCAAGCGCATGGGTGGATTTAATAAATAGTGAGGTTGAAAGAGAAAATCTGTTTGTATTTCCTAATTTGTTCATTGGTAGCAGTAAGAATAAAGTACATTTATCTACTATACCAGTGAAAATATTGTATAGAATAATGGTAGGAAAATGTTATAGAAGGCCGGCTGCTGAAAAATTTTGGAAAACAGTTTTTCCAGAATTGGATGAAAAAAAGATATGGGAAAATTTAAATGTAAAATATAATAGTAAGGAGTGTGAAAATAATGATTTTAAGTTAAGACACAATAGAATATTTACAAAGGTGGTGTTACATCAAATTAATTGTGAAGTAAAAAAGGGAATGCGATATATGTGGATGTTTCCCAGAAACGCTTATGCATTTGTTTATAGAATGTGAGGAATTAAAATATATTTTTGTAAAGTTAAGGAAATGTTAAGTAAAAACTGGGGGGGTGATTTCTTGAAAAAGTATGTGTGGGAGGAACTTGTGTTATTTGGAGTGTCTGGTAAATGTGATGGTGTTAATGTGTGCTTGTTGAATATTGTTTTGAGTTTTGTGAGGTATGCTATTTTTTGTAGGAGGAATTATGGTTTTTTTGACAGGAAGAGGGTGAAGGTGTGGGGTATTTTTATATCACTGTTTAGTAAACACATGGATATGTTGTTTAATTATGGGATGGAAGATTTTGATAAACATTTTGTTGAGGGGTGTGGGTTGATTGCAAAGGTGGATGGTGGAGGAATCACTTATAATTTTTGAAATAATTATTTTGAATATTTTCTTTGTTTATTTTTATTTGATAGGGGGTTGCTATTAATCTGCCTATTTTGTGGGTGGAATTTGTTATGTCTTAGTCATGTCTGGGTTTTTTTGTATACTAGTTTTTTTTTGTATTTTTATTTCTTTGGGTTCTTTGATTTGATAGGGGGTGAATTGTTCACCTGCCTATGTTAGGCTAGTGTCTAATGTATTGTTCTTTGTAATATTGTACTGTAAATATTGTAAAAAATAAAAATAAAAATAAAATACACCCGATCTCGTCTGATCTCGGAAGCTAAGCAGGATTGGGCCTGGTTAGTGCTTGGATGGGAGACCGCCTTGGAATACCAGGTTCTGTAAGCTTTTGTTCCACTAGAGAGTGCTCTTGTGTCATGGAGCAACTGCCTTTTATTTATCACCCTAAAAATATCATGTATTTTTATTGGACTAAATGCAGTTTGTATGTGCTGTCCTAACCTGATCAAATTAAATAATAGACAGTGCGTTTCCCTGAAAATATAGGCAGTACATTCAGCCTTTGTTTTTAGTTGGTTCATTAAGTTGCATGGAAATACGAATCACTTATACATTTTGTTCATGTCTTTATATAGTGTACCAAGAGTTGTTCCTGCCCTTACGGCTATACCAGACTGAATATGCCTGATCTCGTCCGATCTCGGAAGCTAAGCAGGATCGGGCCTGTTTAGTGCTTGGATGGGAGACCGCCTTGGAATACCAGGTTCTGTAAGCTTTTGTTCCACTAGAGAGTGCTCTTGTGTCATGGAGCAACTGCCTTTTATTTATCACCCTAATAATATCATGTATTTTATTGGACTAAATGCAGTTTGTATGTGCTGCCCTGCCCTGCCCTGATCAAATTAAATAATAGTCATTGCGTTACCCTCAAAATACATGTATCATGGAGCAACTGCTTTTATTTATCACCCTAATAATATCATGTAATTTTATTGGACTAAATGCAGTTTGTATGTGCTGCCCTGCCCTGGTCAAATTAAATAATAGACAAAGCGTTTCCCTCAAAATATAGGCAGTACATTCAGCCTTTGTTTTTAGTCGGTTCATTAAGTTGCACGGAAATTCGAATCACTGGTAATTTTTGTTCATGTCTTTATATAGTGTACCACGAGTTGTTCACACGCTTACGGCCATACCAGCCTGAATACACCCGATCTCGTCTGATCTCGGAAGCTAAGCAGGATTGGGCCTGGTTAGTACGTGGATTGGAGACCGCCTGGGAATAGCAGATGCTGTAAGCTTTTTGTTCCGCTAGAGAGTGCTCTTGTGTCATGGAGCAACTGCCTTTTATTTATCACCCTAAAAATATCATGTATTTTTATTGGACTAAATGCAGTTTATATGTGCTGTCCTAACCTGATCAAATTAAATAATAGACAGTGCGTTTCCCTGAAAATATAGGCAGTACATTCAGCCTTTGTTTTTAGTTGGTTCATTAAGTTGAATGGAAATATGAAGCGCTGATACATTTTGTTCATGTCTTTATATAGTGTACCAAGAGTTGTTTCTGCGCTTACGGCCATACCAGACTGAATATGCCTGATCTCTTCCGATCTCGGAAGCTAAGCAGGATCGGGCCTGGTTAGTACTTGGATGGGAGACTGCCTGTGAATACCAGGTGCTGTAACCTTTTTGTTCCACTAGAGAGTGCTCTTGTGTCATGGAGCAACTGCCTTTTATTTATCACCCTAATAATATCCTGTATTTTTATTGGACTAAATGCAGTTTGTATGTGCTGCCCTGCCCTGGTCAAACTAAATAATAGACAAAGTGTTTCCCTCAAAATATAGGCAGTACATTCAGCCTTTGTTTTTAGTCGGTTCATTAAGTTGCACGGAAATTCGAATCACTGGTAAATTTTGTTCATGTCTTTATATAGTGTACCAAGAGCTGTTCCTGCGCTTACGGCCATACCATCCTGAATATGCCTGATCTCGTCTGATCTCGGAAGCTAAGCAGGATTGGGCCTGGTTAGTACTTTGATGGGAGACCGCCTCGGAATACCAGGTGCTGTAAGCTTTTGTTCCACTAGAGAGTACTCTTGTGTCATGGAGCAACTGCTTTTATTTATCACCCTAACAATATCATGTAATTTTATTGGACTAAATGCAGTTTGTATGTGCTGCCCTGCCCTGCCCTGGTCAAATTAAATAATAGACAGTGCGTTTCCCTCAAAATATATGTGTCATGGAGCAACTGCCTTTTATTTATCACCCAAATAATATCATGTAATTGTATTGGACTAAATGCAGATTGTATGTGCTGCCCTGCCCTGCCCTGATCAATTTAAATAATAGACATTGCGTTTCCCTCAAAATATATGTGTCATGGAGCAACTCCCTTTTATTTATCACCCTAATAATATAATGTATTTGTATTGGACTAAATGCAGTTTGTATGTGCTGCCCTGCCCTGGTCAAATTAAATAATAGACAAAGCGTTTCCCTCAAAATATAGGCAGTATATTCAGCCTTTGTTTTTAGTCGGTTCATTAAGATGCACGGAAATTCGAATCACTGGTAAATTTTGTTCATGTCTTTATATAGTGTACCAAGAGTTGTTCACTCGCTTATGGCCATACCAGCCTGAATACACCCGATCTCGTCTGATCTCGGAAGCTAAGCAGGTTCGGGCCTGGTTAGTACCTTGATGGGAGAACGCCTGGGAATACCAGGTGCTGTAAGCTTTTTGTTCCACTAGAGAGTGCTCTTGTGTCATGGAGCAACTGCCTTTTATTTATCACCCTAATAATATCATGTATTTTATTGGACTAAATGCAGTTTGTAAGTGCTGCCCTGCCCTGCCCTGATCAAATTAAATAATAGTCAGTGTGTTTCCCTCAAAATACATGTATCATGGAGCAACTTCCTTTTATTTATCACCCTAATAATATCCTGCATTTTTATTGGACTAAATGCAGTTTGTATGTGCTGCCCTGCCCTGGTCAAATTAAATAATAGACAAAGCGTTTCCCTCAAAATATATGTAATTTATTATTAGGGTGACACAAGAGATGCTATGTCTGTTCCATGGGGTCTCACTGACAGAGCAATGTCTGTGGAATTAACAATACAACTCTACGGTTCAGAGGAAGGGAGAGAGAGAGAGAGAGAGAGAGAAAGAGAGAGAATCTGTATCATATAGTATTATATTATCACAGTTTTTCCCAACTCCAGTCCTCCAGTACACATTTGTATTGTAGCCCTGGACAAAAACACCTGATTCAGATGTCAAGGGCTTGATGATTAGTTGACAAGTACAATCAGGTGTGCTTGTCCGGGGCCACAACAAGATATGTATTGTTGGGGGCAGTGGAGGCTGCTCATAAGTGGAGGACGGTTCATAATAATGGCTGGAGTGGAATGGCTGGAATGGAGTGAATGGAATGGTATCAAACAGATGAAAACCATGTTGTTGATACCATTCCATTTACTCCATTCCAACCATTTTTATGAGCTGTCCTCCCCTCAGCAGCCTCCACTGGTTGGGCGTACTCGAGGACCGGAGTTGGGAAACACTGTAGTAGAGTATAAAAATGTTTTGTCTATCAAACCCATTCATTGTTTCAGAGTCTCGTACCAAGCTGTATATATTCTTCCCATGATGGCTCATAGTGTCTCTGATTGCTCAGGGGACATTCATACATCATTGTCTTATTGCTCTCCCTCTGCAGCTAGACACTAATGAGAAACAGTTGACTGTTCATTCCAGCCCTCAGTCATACACCCACACACACATACACACACACACATACACACACACACACACAGATATGCATGTGCACCCACGCATGCATGCATAGGAACGCATGCACACACACATTAATGCAGACACGGACACACACAAACATAGGCATGCATGCATAGGCATGAGCGCATGTACGCAAGCGCACGCACGCACGCACACACACACACACACGCACACACACACACTGTCCATCATGTCCTATGAGCAGGGTAAAGACAGAGCCAGCAAAAACAGCAGCTGACAGACCGTAATAGAGCCTGGCTGTCAATGTGTTGTCAGGAGTATCCCCCTGAGGATAGACTGGTCACTTAAAGCCATGATTACTCTTGATAGGTGTTAGCCTGGTGTTTCAGTACAGTGAGGGGAGCTCGGCCAGGTCAAAGGATTCTCATAGCTCAGGATCTAGAATAGCCCCTGGCATAGATAGCTTACCGAAGTGTGAAAAGAGTGTGGATCTCTATTAATTCTCCTCACTGTAGTGATACTAATATAACTGTGCAGTCATATGAAAAGTACTTGGATTAAAATGATGATGTAATCTTTTATTTCACGGACATGTTGGAGGTGTGTTTGAGCGTCCAGTGAACCTCATCAATGTTACAGTCTCTAGAGCAGAGAAATGGCTTCTCTCAATGTCCTTGTAGCTAGATCACTGTGATGCCCTGACCACTTCATGTGGATAGAGGAGTGGGTGTGTGCGTGGGTATTTTTGTGTGTGTAGGTGTGTGTCCGTGCATGTCTGTATGTACATGCATGTCTGTTTGTTTGTACACCTGGGTGAGAGAACCTTTGATCCTCTTATTGGGGAGTTGAATATTTGAATTCATAAATGGACACATCTCACCATCCCTTGTACTGTCTCTCCTCTATCCACCCATTCATCCCCCTCTCTCTTCTCTCTCTCCCCTTTCAGAGTTAATATGTTCTGCGTCTTTTCTAGATTAACAATCATCAAAAATACATGTACAGTGTCTATGTTATGTTGATTTAATTCAATGTCTACTTTATCAACAGTATGTTGATGTCAGGCTGGTCTTTGTTGTGGAGAGTGCACTCATGTAGGACTAAGATGTTTCTCAGGTTAAAGATAGAGCTTGGCTGTAGCCTAAAACGATGTGCTGCAACTACTTCTCTCAGCTCATTATCCATGCATGTAGGCCACTGGAATATGCAGCTCTGGGGAGGCTGTATATCTGGTGACCGCAGGCATGACAGAGACAGAAAAGTGCAGTTTGACAGAAATCGTACCTGTGAGAATTCATAAAATAACTACATTCTCAAAGTCATGGATAAAGCTCACTATTCTGTCACCCTTCAAGATGATAAAACGACAAGATCACGCTCCAGAGTTATCTTACAAGGACTACATCATGATGTGTGAAAACTTGAGGTACATACAGTATGTGTGGTACTCCATTACTCTGATGACACCAATATATCCTCCCTGCTGTAATATAGGCAAAGAGAATGAGGCTGTAGTATGATAATGTTCCTATCGTCCCTATTTAGGTTGACTTATTTCACCAATCTCCCTGTAATCTTTTGGAAACCCACCAGTAACACAGCACCTTCAGGCCGCTCAGATATGTGGTGATATGTGGGCTCTATTTTAAGCATGTGAATAAAAAATAATTAGGCCCTGATATTGCGCGGCGTTATTAAAATGCTAAACAGTTGAAGGGGTGGATAACAAGACAATCTAAACCTCATCAGGACATGGGAGGGAAGGACAGAGGGAGAAAATAGAACATGTCTGCTTTGTATTCACTGTGGGTGATTGTTATTTCATATATTACAGAATGTAATATGCCCATGGATCATTATTGACCAAATTAACTCAATGCTGATGTATTCACTCTTCCCTACCTGTAGTGGTTTGATATATTTTTTGTTTATGTATTAGTTTTGGTGAATTCAAACACATATGCCTAACCTAAGCATGCTGCTTCAACAGTAGTGAACATTTGCTGCAGAAATATTAACTGTTTTTATTAATTGATCATAGTATAGCTTTTGCTATATTGAAATGTTCATTAGGCCTACAGCTCGGTCTCCACTGTCAACATGTAGTCATAAAGTGCTGCAAGCTCCAGTAGCTTTGCATCCTCATTGGCATTATCAGTAGCAGGGACTAGCGGAGGCAGCCATATCCTTCATCTCATTGTTATCTTCCTCATCCTCAGCGATGAGGGCTTTCAGGCTGGTCTCACTGACGGATTTCTCCATAGAGGTGTCTGTTAGGGTGGAGATCAAATCTTCAGCAGAGTCATCCTTCACATCCTCATCAGTAGCGATCATGTCCTTAGTGCTCTCAGGGGTCAGTGCCATGTCAGGAGTGGAGTTCTGGGTGCGGTTGAGGTCAGAGGGGAAACTGCCTGGATGTGTGAATCTCTGTCTGTCCGTATAGTAAGTCAGGTTTCAGTAACTTACGTGGGCACGTGGTAGAGTCGGAGAGTCAGGACTTATGTAAATTTTCTCCACATGGGTCTTCACTTGCCGGGGTGTCCTTTGATTTGCCTGAATAAGACAATTGCAATACCCAATGATAAAACATTATGGGAAATATCTTTTGCTCACAATAAAATATGATACAGCATGTTTGCTTGTCTCACAGAGTTTGGTCTTTGTCCCAAATTAGTTCCCTTGTCTGTTTCTGGTGTTGTACTTCTGGGTTCGTGGTCTTGAGATGATTTCAATAGCTGGACTTCAGTCCAGTCTTTCTCCCTCCCTACCTTTCCATTACTCTTGTCCTTTACCTTTTTGGTTGTAACATCTCCTCCAGACCAGTCTGAGCCTGTTTAGATTAGACATTTTGATTTTGAAGACACATCTTTCCAAGTGGAGCAATATCATTCTATATCTAATCAACAGACAACCCATAACACTCACCAGTATCAGATGCATTATCTTCGTCCTGGTCCTTTTTACTCTGTCTGTGCTGAGAGGGACGAGTTTTCTTCAGCTTGACTTTCCCTCCACAGCAGAAGAGAGTGAACAGCTGCAGGGCCGCCACAGCTGGATAGATGCTCTGCTTCTTCTCTTTCTGCTGGGTCTCCTTTGCTTTCTCCACAGGGGAGACCTCAGGGTCACAATCAGTACATCAGTTAGAAATCTACTGATATTTCAAAGTACAATATCAATAGCCAATGAGCTCTAGTGTGTTTCCATGGCAAAATGTTACCCAATAATAACTAGGGTTAGTGCTATCCGAGATCCTTGAGACATCCCTACCCTAAACCCTAACCTTACCTCTACCCTTACCCTAACTCTAACCTTAACCCTTACCTTAACCATTTCAATTTCAACTTCAATGGGGGTAAGGTCAGAGTTGGGACGTTCCATGGATTCTGTTAAGACTTTTTAACTAGTAGGGCCTACCCCATACGAAGGGGCATTGTGACATTATCACATTTGTCAAGCAGTGTCAAAGTATCAAATTCAACACAATATACTGTGTTTTCCTTATTGTGGTCATTATCAATTATCAAATACATTGGCAAATCCTCATTGATAAGCAGGTTTGGATGTCTTACCGAGTTAGATCTTTGTTTAATGTCTTTTTCTGTTTCCGGTGTCGTTCTGCGTTTGTGGTCCTGAGATTTCTGAACTTCAATCCAAACTTTCTCTTTCCGAACCTTTCCTTTACTCTTGTCCTTGATCCTTTTCACATCACCTGCAGAATAGTCAGAGCCTGTAAGTGAAACATTTCCTCCAAGTGAAGCCTAAATAATTGTACTGTGTAGCAGCACTAGTCAATAGACACCTCCTCACACTTACCAGTATCAGAGTCATTATTGTTGTTCGTATCGTGTATCGTTGTTGCCTTTCTCCCCTCACCACTCTGGGAGGGATCAAATGGTGTCTTCTTCATCCTGACGCAGCTCAGCAGTGTAAACAGCTGAAGAAAGGTCAGGGCTGGAGGGATGCTCTTCTCCTTGGGTTTATTTTTATGTTTATGGGTCTCCTTTGGTTGCTCCCTAGGGGAGACCAGAGGGACAGGGTCACTAAGTGTCTGACCCATAACACGCTAGGGTAGTGTACTGTTGTAATCAATCAAATCAGTTATAGGTTGAGAGATGTAGCTAACACGCTCTTCCTGAGCTTGTCTAACAATTTTAATGTGGTCTGGGATTCTGTTAGAAGTGTGTTTCCGTGGCAATTTTACCTCATAATGTTCCCTTATAATAACTAGTGCTCCATCCCTGGTAAAGTGACATTGTGACATCATCAAGTTCCAGAACACTGGAGCAGCCTATTACTATAGACCTAGTCTGCCTGTATGTCTGTATGTCTGTCTGTCTGTACAGATGTAGGATCTTAATTTGATCACTCTTTTGTTGCTGAGATTTGTACTGCAGAGCAAGAAATGCAAACTTGTATTGTATTACAAAAGGGTTCTAAAGTTTGTCATTTCCATTTTAAAATGTCAGACTTGATTTGCCCAAACAGAAAATGTATCAACCCCTACAAAAAATGTCCATTAATTATAATCCACATCATAATTCACATTTCCTGTTGCTGCATAATTATTTTCCTGCTGTAGCAAACTGGCTCAAATTAAGATCCTACATCTGTATGTCTGTCTCTCTCTTTCCTTCTCTCTCCATCTCTCTCTCTGCCTGTATTCATATTCAACCTCTGCCTTCACCCTATTGAAGCACTTTGTTTTCTCATCTATTGCCTGCCTGCATCATGTTGCAAGGAGAGGGTGGCTGAGCACAGGTCAATCACTCCACATTGAGAATGATTATACAGTTGATTATCAAGTGCCACACTCAACATATTACTACTGTTGGCAATCAGAATACATACTTGTTGTAGTCCAAGAGTCTACTCAGTGAATACATGCAGGCCAGCGGGCAAGAGTCATGGCAACACATCTATATTCACACCTCCTCTATGTCTGCACTATTAAAAGCAGATCGCCGCCACATGTAGCATAAGAGATAGGTAAACAGCCTTTATGCGACACCTTCATTATTCACCATCTTTGTCATCTGTATGGGAGAGCATGGGGAGGCAGTGCTGTGCTGCTTTGCCTTAAAAGGCCACCAGAGAGCATAAAATGACTACATACAGTATGTCAATGACCAAATGTTGTATGTAAAGCAATCATGAATGGTTTTCTAATATACTGTTTAGTACAACACATATCATAAAATAGTCTACACATCATAACATAGGCTACACACAAGTGCACGTTTCAGTGGGGTAACTGAATTGATTCCCTTCAAAAATGTCAGTCCATTTATCCAATGAATCCTCCTTTTTCTCCCTCTCTCTCTCTCTCTCTCTCTCTCTCTCTCTCTCTCTCTCTCTCTCTCTCTCTCTCTCTCTCTCTCTCTCTCTCTCTCTCTCTCTCTCTCTCGCTCTCTTTTATCCTCCCAAGACTGTTACATGTGTAATATGTTTTTTATCCAATGATAGTAAAGATCATTAATGTTGCCATTAATTTGAAAACGATAAAAAACTGCCAGTTCAGTGTTTGGCTACAGTTTAGCCCTGCAGCTCTCTGTAAAGGCAGTAAGGCTCTTGCAGTCCAGTGAAGATTAGATTGCTTTACAGGCCAGTGAGCCTGGGTGAATCCACAGAGAGCCGCACACAAAGACTGGCACAGAGAGATCAGAGTGGTGCCTCCTGGGTAGTGATGATGAACAAACCTTGGCCTCTCCTGAAGATGATAACAAATGCCTTCATCCTCCAGCCAAGACCATTAATGGCCAGATAAATGCAGGGTGTGTGTATGTGTTTCAGAGGGTTAATGTACATGTGGGTGTGTTGGTAGTAAGTGTTCTATAGAGGGACGATGTGTGTTTTCTTCTATGTGTGTCTGTCAGTGTGTTTATGCACTCTACCTAGTCTTCCTTTCAGAACCCTAGACACTTGTATGGCCACAGGGTGCATCCTGATGGCTTATTGGATTCCTTTTAGTGAGGGCCAGTAGATAAACAAATAAAGGCAGCCATGTCTCTGTGTTATGACCTCCACCACTGTGGTCACAGCCGGCATGAAGTCTATTATACATTTACAGGATAAACATTTTAACTTCAAACATTAAACCAAGCAGAACTAGGTAGGACGGGGAATCATATACTGTACCTTGGGACTCTGGTCTAGTGGTGTTATCTCAGTGAATAGTGCATGGTTTTGTAATATCAGAATCAATACACAAATATATGTGTATGTGCGTGCATGCATTCCTGCCTATCTGCCTGTGTTTGTGTGTGTGTGTACGTGCATGCATATGCCTGTGTGTGTGTGCATGCATATGCCTTGTTTTTAGTCTAGGAGACAGTCAATGTCTGTAGTCCATTAGGGCACTATAAAATCCCTTCAATGTTTTGCCTGATTCCGTTAATTCCCAAGTTCCCTTTTCTCCGTTTAGATTTCCCCGTTGACCGTTTGTCCCTGTTTTGGCAGGTTTTCGCTCTCAAAAGTTAGCATCATCGCTAACGGCTACACAAAGTGTAGACATACGCGCGCACCGCACACATGCACACAGACAGGGGCATTCCTGTGCCGTTTCAGAAAGTTCATGGAAATACGAATCACTGATGCATTTTGTTCATGTCTTATGATTGACTTGGGCAAATTAATGCGTTTTCTAACAAGTTGAATAGATTTAGTTGATTTCATACTAAGTTCAATAAATGTTTGAATATTGTTGAATTTCGGTTTAATGTCTGGATTCCGTGATTCGGTCCGCAACGCCTATTTTATAGGGCCCTAGTCAATGAACTTGTCATCAATCAACATAGGATATGCCCTCTCCCCCACAAGACTCAAATATATATATATATGTATATATATATATATATATATATATATATATATATATTGGAAATGTAAGCAAGGGTTGAGCTTCTTCAGTTTGTGTCACAAAGTGGATACGTTTCTGTGTCACAAAGTGGATACGTTTCTGTGTCCCTTTCAGAGTGAGTGACACATTGACTTTATATAGTGAACCAAGAGTTGTTCCCTTGCTTACGGCCATACCAGCCTGAATACGCCCGATCTCGTCCGATCTTGGAAGCTAAGCAGGGTCGGGCCTGGTCAGTACTTTGATGGGAGACCGCCTGCGAATACCAGGTGCTGTAAGCTTTTTGTCCCAGTAGAGCGTGCTCTTGTGTCATGGAGCAACTGCCTTTTATTTATCACCCTAATAATATCATGGATTGTTATTGGACTAAATGCAGTTTGTGTGTGCTGCCCTGCCCTGATCAAATCAAATAATGGACAGTGCGTTTCCCTCAACATATAGGCAGTGCATGCAGCCTTTGTTTTTAGTCTAGGAGACAGTCAATGTCTGTAGTCCATTAGGGCACTATAAAATCCCTTCAATGTTTTGCCTGATTCCGTTAATTCCCAAGTTCCCTTTTCTCCGTTTAGATTTCCCCGTTGACCGTTTGTCCCTGTTTTGGCAGGTTTTCGCTCTCAAAAGTACACCTTTTTAATAGCAAAACAGCACAATTGGATGTTCTATGTCCACAACAATGTTTAAACCCTATCAGGTGACCTTTGTGAGGTCTGGGAAAAATGTAAGACATTTAGATTTTGGGGTGTAGTTACCCCTAAATGCAAGCGTGCACCAGGAAGAGACCTTTGTTTGGTTAAGCGGTGTTGGTGTAGAACAAATGGCCACTGGAGTGATGCAAATGATCACGGTATAATTCTGCCAGGCAGGCATAGGCTACTTTGTAGTTAACATTTACTTGCGAAGGTTTTGGGGAAAGCCATTCCTTCCCTACCAGAAGAAGGTTATCATTAGCATCATCGCTAACGGCTACACAAAGTGTAGACATACGCGCGCACCGCACACATGCACACAGACAGGGGCATTCCTGTGCCGTTTCAGAAAGTTCATGGAAATACGAATCACTGATGCATTTTGTTCATGTCTTATGATTGACTTGGGCAAATTAATGCGTTTTCTAACAAGTTGAATAGATTTAGTTGATTTCTTACTAAGTTCAATAAATGTTTGAATATTGTTGCATTTCGGTTTAATGTCTGGATTCCGTGATTCGGTCCGCAACGCCTATTTTTAGGGCCCTAGTCAATGAACTTGTCATAAATCAACATAGGATATGCCCTCTTCACCCCCCCAACAAGACTCAAAATATATATATATATATATATATATATATATATATATATATATATTGGAAATGTAAGCAAGGGTTGAGCTTCTTCAGTTTGTGTCACAAAGTGGATACGTTTCTGTGTCCCTTTCAGAGTGAGTGACACATTGACTTTATATAGTGTACCAAGAGTTGTTCCCTCGCTTACGGCAATACCAGCCTGAATACGCCCGATCTAGACCGATCTTGGAAGCTAAGCAGGATCGGGACTGGTGATTACTTGGATGGGAGACCTCCTGGGAATACCAGGTGCTGTAATCTTTTTGTCCCTGTAGAGCGTGCCCTTGTGTCATGGAGCAACTGCCTTTTATTTATCACCCTAATAATATCATGGATTGTTATTGGACTAAATGCAGTTTGTGTGTGCTGCCCTGCCCTGATCAAATCAAATAATGGACAGTGCGTTTCCCTCAAAATATAGGCAGTACATGCAGTCTTTGTTTTTAGTCTAGGAGACAGTCAATGTCTGTAGTCCATTAGGGCACTATAAAATCCCTTCAATGTTTTGCCTGATTCCGTTAATTCCCAAGTTCCCTTTTCTCCGTTTAGATTTCCTCGTTGACCGCTTGTCCCTGTTTTGGCAGGTTTTCGCTCTCAAAAGTACACATTTTTGATAGCAAAACAGCACAATTGGATGTTCTATGTCCACAACAATGTTTAAACCCTATCAGGTGACCATTTGTGAGGTCTGGGAAAAATGTAAGACATTTAGATTTTGGGGTGTAGTTACCCTTAAATGCAAGCGTGCACCAGGAAGAGACCTTTGTTTGGTTAAGCGGTGTTGCTGTAGAACAAATGGCCACTGGAGTGATGCAAATGATCACGGTATAATTCTGCCAGGCAGGCATAGGCTACTTTGTAGTTAACATTTACTTGCGAAGGTTTTGGGAAAGCCATTCCTTACCTACCAGAAGAAGGTTATCATTAGCATCAAATCAAATCAAATCAAATTTTATTGGTCACATGCGCGAATACAACAGGTGCAGACATTACAGTGAAATGCTTACTTACAGCCCTTAACCAACAGTGCATTTATTTTAAACAAAAAAGTAAGAATAAAACAACAACAAAAAAGTGTTGAGAAAAAAAGAGCAGAAGTAAAATAAAGTGACAGTAGGGAGGCTATATATACAGTAAAATAAAGTGACAGTAGGGAGGCATATATATACAGGGGGTACCGTTGCATAGTCAATGTGCGGGGGCACCGGCTAGTTGAGGTAGTTGAGGTAATATGTACATGTGGGTAGAGTTAAAGTGACTATGCATAAATACTTAACAGAGTAGCAGCAGCGTAAAAAGGATGGGGTGGGGGGGGCAGTGCAAATAGTCCGGGTAGCCATGATTAGCTGTTCAGGAGTCTTATGGCTTGGGGGTAAAAGCTGTTGAGAAGTCTTTTGGACCTAGACTTGGCACTCCGGTACCGCTTGCGTGCGGTAGCAGAGAGAACAGTCTATGACTAGGGTGGCTGGAGTCTTTGACAATTTTGAGGGCCTTCCTCTGACACCGCCTGAGTATAGAGGTCCTGGATGGCAGGGAGCTTTGCCCCAGTGATGTACTGGGCCGTACGCACTACCCTCTGTAGTGCCTTGCGGTCAGAGGCCAAGCAGTTGCCATACCAGGCGGTGATGCAACCAGTCAGGATGCTCGATGGTGCAGCTGTAGAATTTTTTGAGGATCTGAGGACCCATGCCAAATCTTTTTAGTCTCCTGAGGGGGAATAGGCTTTGTCGTGCCCTCTTCACGACTGTCTTGGTGTGTTTGGACCATGATAGTTCGTTGGTGATGTGGACACCAAGGAACTTGAAGCTCTCAACCTGTTCCACTACAGCCCCGTCGATGAGAATGGGGCGTGCTCAGTCCTCTTTTTTTCCTGTAGTCCACGATCAGCTCCTTTGTCTTGGTCACGTTGAGGGAGAGGTTGTTGTCCTGGCACCACACGGCCAGATCTCTGACCTCCTCCCTATAGGCTGTCTCATCGTTGTCGGTGATCAGGCCTACCACTGTTGTGTCGTCGGCAAACTTAATGATGGTGTTGGAGTCGTGCCTGGCCATGCAGTCATGGGTGAACAGAGAGTACAGGAGGGGACTGAGCACGCACCCCTGAGGGGGCCCCCGTGTTGAGGATCAGTGTGGCAGATGTGTTGTTACCTACCCTTACCACTTGGGGGCGGCCCGTCAGGAAGTCCAGGATCCAGTTGCAGAGGGAGGTGTTTAGTCCCAGGATCCTTAGCTTAGTGATGAGCTTAGAGGGCACTATGGTGTTGAATGCTGAGCTGTAGTCAATGAATAGCATTCTCACGTAGGTGTTCCTCTTGTCCAGGTGGGAAAGGGCAGTGTGGAGTGCGATAGAGATTGCATCATCTGTGGATCTGTTGGGGCGGTATGCAAATTGGAGTGGGTCTGGGGTTTCTGGGATTATGCTGTTGATGTGAGCCATGACCAGTCTTTCAAAGCACTTCATGGCTACAGACGTCAGTGCTACGAGTGCGGTAGTCATTTAGGCAGGTTATCTTAGAGTTCTTGGGCACGGGGACTATGGTGGTCTGCTTGAAACATGTTGGTATTACAGACTCAGTCAGGGACATGTTGAAAATGTCAGTGAAGACACTTGCCAGTTGGTCAGCACATGCTCGGAGTACACATCCTGGTAATCCGTCTGGCCCTCGCGGCCTTGTGAATGTTGACCTGCTTAAAAGTCTTACTCACATCGGCTACGGAGAGCGTGATCACATAGTCGTCCGGAACAGCTGGTGCTCTCATGCATGCTTCAGTGTTGCTTGCCTCGAAGCGAGCATAGAAGTGGGTTTAGCTCGTCTGGTAGGCTTGTGTCACTGGGCAGCTCGCGGCTGTGCTTCCCTTTGTAGTCTGTAATAGTTTTCAAGCCCTGCCACATCCGACGAGCATCAGAGCCAGTGTAGTATGATTCAATCTTAGACCTGTATTGACTCTTTGCCTGTTTGATGGTTCGTCGGAGGTCATAGCGGGATTTCTTATAAGCGTCCGGGTTAGAGTCCCGTTCCTTGAAAGCGGCAGCTCTACCCTTTAGCTCAGTGCGGATGTTTCCTGTAATCCATGGCTTCTGGTTGGGGTGATGTACGTACGGTCACTGTGGGGGACGACATCATCGATGCACTTATTGATGAAGCCAGTGACTGATGTGGTGTACTCTCAATGCTGTCTGAAGAATCCCCGAACATGTTCCAGTCTGTGCTAGCAAAACAGTCCTGTAGCTTAGCATCTCGTCATCTGACCACTTTTTTATTAGCCGAATCACTGGTGCTTCCTGCTTCAGTTTTTTGCTTATAAGCAGGAATCAGGAGGATAGAGTTATGGTCAGATTTGCCAAATGGAGGGCGAGGGAGAGCTTTGTGCGTCTCTGTGTGTGGAGTAAAGGTGGTCTACAGGTTTTTTCCCCTCTGGTTGCACATTTAACATGCTGGTAGAAATGAGGTAGAACGGATTTAAGTTTCCCTGCATTAAAGTCCCGGCTACTAGGAGCGCTGCATCTGGATGAGCGTTTTCCTGTTGATTAATGGCCTTGTACAACTCATTCAGTGCAATCTTAATGCCAGCATTGGTTTGTGGTGGTAAATAGACAGCTAAGAAAAATATAGATGAAAACTCTCTTGGTAAATAGTGTGGTCTACAGCTTATCATAAGATACTCTACCTCAGGCGAGCAAAACCTCGAGACTTCCTTAGTATTTGATTTTGTGCACCAGCTGTTGTTTACAAATATACACAGACTGCCGCCCCTTGTCTTACCAGAGTCTGCCGTTCTGTCCTGCCGATGTAGCGTATAGCCTGCTAGCTGAATGTTGTCATTGTTGTCGTTCAGCCACGACTCCGTGAAACATAAGATATTACAGTTTTTAATGTCCCGTTGGTAGGATAACCGTAATCTTAAATCGTCCATTTTATTCTCAAAAGCTTGAACGTTAGCTAATAGGATTGATGGGAGAGGCAGTTTACTCGTTCGCCGTCGGATCCTTACAAGGCACCCGGATCTGCGTCCACGATAAATCCATCTCTTCCTCACGCGAATGACGGGGATCTGGGCCTTGTCAGGTGTCTGTAGATTATCCTTCGCGAACGCCTCGTTGAAGAAAAAGTCTTCGTCCAACGCGAGGTGAGTAATCGCTGTCCTGATATCCAGAAGCTCTCTTTGGTTATAAGAGACGATGGCAGAAACATTATGTACAAAATAAATTACAAATAACGCGGAAAAACACGCATAATAGTACAATTGGTTAGAGGGCTGTAAAACGGCAGCCATCTTCTTCCGGCGCTGCACACATGCACACAGACAGGGGCATTCCTATGCCGTTTCAGAAAGTTCATGGAAATACGAATCACTGATGCATTTTGTTCATTTCTTATGATTGACTTGGGCAATGAATGCGTTTTCTAACAAGTTGAATAGATTTAGTTGATTTCTTACTAAGTTCAATAAATGTTTGAATATTGTTGAATTTCGGTTTAATGTCTGGATTCCGTGATTCGGTCCGCAACGCCTATGTTATAGGGCCCTAGTCAATGAACTTGTCATAAATCAACATAGGATATGCCCTCTTCCCCCCACCCCCCACAAGACTCAAATATGTATATATATATATATATATATATATATATATATATATATATATATATATATATATATATATATATATATATATATATATATATATATATTGGAAATGTAAGCAAGGGGTTGAGCTTCTTCAGTTTGTGTCACAAAGTGGATACGTTTCTGTGTCCCTTTCAGAGTGAGTGACACATTGACTTTATATAGTGTACCAAGAGTTTTCCCTCGCTACGGCCATACCAGCCTGAATACGCCCGATCTCGTCCGATCTCGGGAAGCTAAGCAGGGTACGGGCCTGGTTAGTACTTGGATGGGAGACTGCCTTGGAATACCAGGTGCTGTAAGCTTTTTGTCCCAGTAGAGCGTGCTCTTGTGTCATGGAGCAACTGCCTTTTTATTTATCACCCTAATAATATCATGGATTGTTATTGGACTAAATGCAGTTTGTGTAAAAGTGCTGCCCTGCCCTGATCAAATCAAATAATGGACAGTGCGTTTCTCAAAATATAGGCAGTGCATGCAGCCTTTGTTTTTAGTCTAGGAGACAGTCAATGTCTGTAGTCCATTAGGGCACTATAAAATCCCTTCAATGTTTTGCCTGATTCCGTTAATTCCCAAGTTCCCTTTTCTCCGTTTAGATTTCCCTGTTGACCGTTTGTCCCTGTTTTTGGCAGGTTTTCGCTCTCAAAAGTACACCTTTTAATAGCAAAACAGCACAATTGGATGTTCTATGTCCACAACAATGTTTAAACCCTATCAGATGACCATTTGTGAGGTCTGGGAAAAATGTAAGACATTTAGATTTTGGGGTGTAGTTACCCTTAAATGCAAGCGTGCACCAGGAAGAGACCTTTGTTTGGTTAAGCGGTGTTGCTGTAGAACAAATGGCCACTGGAGTGATGCAAATGATCACGGTATAATTCTGCCAGGCAGGCATAGGCTACTTTGTAGTTAACATTTACTTGCGAAGGTTTTGGGGAAAGCCATTCCTTCCCCCTACCAGAAGAAGGTTATCATTAGCATCATCGCTAACGGCTACACAAAGTGTAGATATATCGCGCACACCGCACACATGCACACAGACAGGGGGCATTCCTGTGCCGTTTCAGAAAGTTCATGGAAATACGAATCACTGATGCATTTTGTTCATGTCTTATGATTGACTTGGGCAAATGAATGCGTTTTCTAACAAGTTGAATAGATTTAGTTGATTTCTTACTAAGTTCAATAAATGTTTGAATATTGTTGCATTTCGGTTTAATGTCTGGATTCCGTGATTCGGTCCGCAACGCCTATTTTATAGGGCCCTAGTCAATGAACTTGTCATAAATCAACATAGGATATGCCCTCTTCCCCCCAACAAGACTCAAATATATATATATATATATTGGAAATGTAAGCAAGGGTTGAGCTTCTTCAGTTTGTGTCACAAAGTGGATACGTTTCTGTGTCCCTTTCAGAGTGAGTGACACATTGACTTTATATAGTGTACCAAGAGTTGTTCCTCGCTTATGGCCATACCAGCCTGAATACGCCGATCTCGTCGATCTCGGAAGCTAAGCAGGGTCGTGCCTGGTTAGTACTTGGATGGGAGACAGCCTGGGAATACCAGGTGCTGTAAGCTTTTTGTCCCAGTAGAGCGTGCTCTTGTGTCATGGAGCAACTGCCTTTTATTTATCACCCTAATAATATCATGGATTGTTATTGGACTAAATGCAGTTTGTGTGTGCTGCCTGCCCTGATCAAATCAAATAATGGACAGTGCGTTTTCCCTCAAAATATAGGCAGTACATGCAGCCTTTGTTTTTAGTATAGGGAGACAGTCAATGTCTGTAGTCCATTAGGGCACTATAAAATCCCTTCAATGTTTTGCCTGATTCCGTTAATTCCCAAGTTCCCTTTTCTCCGTTTAGATTTCCCCGTTGACCGTTTGTCCCTGTTTTGGCAGGTTTTCGCTCTCAAAAGTACACCCTTTTAATAGCAAAACAGCACAATTGGATGTTCTATGTCCACAACAATGTTTAAACCCTATCAGGTGACCATTTGTGAGGTCTGGGAAAAATGTAAGACATTTAGATTTTTGGGGTGTAGTTACCCTTAAATGCAAGCGTGCACCAGGAAGAGACCTTTGTTTGGTTAAGCGGTGTTGCTGTAGAACAAATGGCCACTGGAGTGATGCAAATGATCACGGTATAATTCTGCCAGGCAGGCATAGACTACTTTGTAGTTAACATTTACTTGCGAAGGTTTTGGGGAAAGCCATTCCTTCCCTACCAGAAGAAGGTTATCATTAGCATCATCGCTAACGGCTACACAAAGTGTAGACATACGCGCGCACCGCACACATGCACACAGACAGGGGCATTCCTGTGCCAGAAAGTTCATGGAAATACGAATCACTGATGCATTTTGTTCATGTCTTATGATTGACTTGGGAAATTAATGTGTTTTCTAACAAGTTGAATAGATTTAGTTGATTTCTTACTAAGTTCAATAAATGTTTGAATATTGTTGAATTTCGGTTTAATGTCTGGATTCCGTGATTCGGTCCGCAACGCCTATTTTATAGGGCCCTAGTCAATGAACTTGTCATAAATCAACATAGGATATGTCCTCTTCCCCCCCCCACAAGACTCAAATATATATATATATACATATATATATATATATATATATATATATATATTGGAAATGTAAGCAAGGGTTGAGCTTCTTCAGTTTGTGTCACAAAGTGAATACGTTTCTGTGTCCCTTTCAGAGTGAGTGACACATTGACTTTATATAGTGTACCAAGAGTTGTTTCCTCGCTTACGGCCATACCAGCCTGAATACGCCCGATCTCGTCTGATCTCGGAAGCTAAGCAGGGTCGGCCCTGGTTAGTACTTGGATGGGAGACTGCCTGGGAATACCAGGTGCTGTAAGCTTTTTGTCCCAGTAGAGCGTGCTCTTGTGTCATGGAGCAACTGCCTTTTATTTATCACCCTAATAATATCTTGGATTGTTATTGGACTAAATGCAGTTTGTGTGTGCTGCCCTGCCCTGATCAAATCAAATAATGGACAGTGCGTTTCCCTCAAAATATAGGCAGTACATGCAGCCTTTGTTTTTAGTCTAGGGAGACAGTCAATGTCTGTAGTCCATTAGGGCACTATAAAATCCCTTCAATGTTTTGCCTGATTCCGTTAATTCCCAAGTTCCCTTTTCTCCGTTTAGATTTCCCCGTTGACCATTTGTCCCTGTTTTGGCAGGTTTTCGCTCTCAAAAGTACACCTTTTTAATTTTAATTTTTTCCATTTGTAGCTTGTGGCCTGATTCAGCACGAGAAATAAGACGGTTAGAGGGAGTCTCGCGCCTAATTATTGAGGCCGGTGCCGACGATATGGAGATAGGGTGGCTTAAATTGGGTTCTCTACAATTTAATAGCAAAACAGCACACAGCACAATTGGATGTTATATGTCCACAACAATGTTTAAACCCTATCAGGTGACCATTTGTGAGGTCTGGGAAAAATGTAAGACATTTAGATTTTGGGGTGTAGTTACACTTAAATGCAAGCGTGCATCAGGAAGAGACCTTTGTTTGGTTAAGCGGTGTTGCTGTAGAACAAATGGCCACTGGAGTGATGCAAATGATCACGGTATAATTCTGCCAGGCAGGCATAGGCTACTTTGTAGTTAACATTTACTTGCGAAGGTTTTGGGGAAAGCCATTCCTTCCCTACCAGAAGAAGGTTATCATTAGCATCATCGCTAACGGCTACACAAAGTGTAGACATACGCGCGCACCGCACACATGCACAGACAGGGGCATTCCTGTGCCAGAAAGTTCATGGAAATACGAATCACTGATGCATTTTGTTCATGTCTTATGATTGACTTGGGCAAATGAATGTGTTTTCTAACAAGTTGAATTAATTTAGTTGATTTCTTACTAAGTTCAATAAATGTTTGAATATTGTTGAATTTCGGTTTAATGTCTGGATTCCGTGATTCGGTCCGGCAACGCCTATTTTATAGGTCCCTAGTCAATGAACTTGTCATAAATCAACATAGGATATGCCCTCTTCCCCCCACAAGACTCAAATATATATATATATATATATATATATATATATATATATATATATATATATATATATATATATATATATATATATATTAAATGTAAGCAAGGGTTGAGCTTCTTCAGTTTGTGTCACAAAGTGGATACGTTTCTGTGTCCCTTTCAGAGTGAGTGACACATTGACTTTATATAGTGTACCAAGAGTTGTTCCCTCGCTTACGGCCATATCAGCCTGAATACGCCCTTCCGGTGAGTTGAGTGAGACAGGTGCAGGTGATTAAGCTGTAAGTGAGTGTTTGGGAGAGAACTATTTGCTTGAGTTTCTTAGTTTATTGAAGGACATTTGTTTGATTTTGAATTCAATTAAGTTTAAGGTTAGTTAGTTTTTTTCCCCCCTTGCAGTTCTGCTGCTTGGGGGTGAGTTTTTGAGACTTTTTTCTGTTTGGTTAATGACGGACAACATGGCAAAGAATAATGGAACGGATAAAGACAAAGGCAATGCGCAACGGACAAAACTTGGACCTGAAGGTGGCTCAAAATACGGCAAGGAACGAACAGTGGCAGTGGAATTGATGGGAGAAGACAAGATAACGACGATGGAATTACTAAGATCAATTAAAGATGTGTGCGGAAAGGTGGTGGGGTGCAGAATAAAAGGAGAAAGGAAATACGAAGTCACGATGGGGGATGAAAATGGAAAAGAGTGTTTAATGGATGGGTTCATGATTAAGAACACGAAGGTAATGGCGAGAGATATGATGGCAAACGAACTCATAGTCTCGTTTATGAATTTGCCAGTTTATATCGAAGACGGAGCTATACTGGATAAACTGCGGATCTGGGGTGTAGCTGCGGTCTCAGAAATCAGAAGGAGAGTCTGGCCGGGTACGGAAATCGTGGATGGGACAAGATACTGTAAGGTAAAGTTCACGGACACCGTGCAGTCCTTGCCGTATTCCACTAAGTTCGAGACAATGGAGGGTGGTGAATATTTCAGGGTGATTCATGACAAGCAGGTTAGGGTATGTCGCCTGTGTATTCAACCTGGACATATTTTAAAGGACTGCCCTGACTTTAGGTGTTTTAAGTGCGGAAACCAGGGACACTATGCGAGGGAATGTGCTGGAGCGAGGGATAGGGCAGTTTGCGCAGGATGTCGGAAGGGAACCGATGAGTGCAACTGTGGAGAGGTTGTAAGTGAGGAGGAGAGCCAGGACCTCTTAATGGAAGCTGATGTATCACCGGGAGGAGAAGAAGAGGATGGGGAAGAGGATGTGGAGGAAGGTGGAGAGATGGAAGAGCAAAGGCAGACGAAATAGGGAGCAGCTTGGACTCAGAGATGAGAAGAGGGAGTTTACAGGAGGAGGGGGATCGGGCTGGGTGGAGGCACTGGGGACGCGCAGATTTTTGGGGAAAGCTCAGGCCCTGCGAGTACCGCAGGGGGTGAAGACATGGAGGGCAGTTTGAGTTTGACGACAATACCAGAGACGGAGAGAGATACGGGAGCACAACGGATGTGGGAGTAAAGAACTTGAGTTGGTTGGACGAAATGGGCTTGGAGGAGATATCTGATACGGACGAAGGGGCAAAGGTAGAAAAACTAAGGGAAAGCTACAGGAAGAGGAAAGCGACGGCGGGGGAGAAGAAGGATAGAAGAGGAAAGAAACAGGACAAAAAGTAGAGGACAATGAAGGTATTTCTTTTCATTTTATTATTTTTGAAATGGTTAAGTTTGTGTCCCTAAATGTAAATGGTTTAAGGACGATGGATAAATTTCAAAATATAGTTCAAATGAAGAATGTGGATATCTTATGCCTACAAGAGACGCATTGGGACAATGATTGTGTATTGAAAGTAAAACAAATATGGAGGGATTTTATTTTTGTTAATAATGGTAGAGGGAATTCTAGTGGGGTTGCTATTCTAGTGAGAAAGGATGTGGTGGATAAAGTGGTACATGTACATGATGATAATAATGGGAGGATTTTAGTTTTAGATTTTGAGTATATGGATATGAAGTTTAGAATTATAAATGTTTATGCGCCAAATAATGAAATAGAGCGCAAGGTTTTATTTGTTGAAGTGGGACGATGGAGTGTGGGAAATTGCATCGTGGTGGGGGGATTTTAATGTGAAATTGGACAGATTAGATATGACAAGGGGAGCTGCTTTTAGAAATGATGCATCTAGAGGGGTTTTAAAGAAAATGATGGTTGAGAAAAAACTTATTGACATATGGAGAGATGACAATCCCGATAAACGAGGAATTTTCTAGAAGGCAGGTGGTTTTAGGGGAGTTAAAACAAACCAGAATAGATTTGATTTTAGTTAAAGAAGATTTAAGGGATTGTATGAAAGATGTTAAGTATGTATTTACAACACTCAGTGATCATGCATGTTTAAATTTCTCGGTGGGTTTAGACAAAGAAAGAATAGGAGGTGGTACATGGTGTATGAATGCGAGTTATTTGGGGGATGAGGATTATTGTAAACAACTTAAATCTTTGATAATATGTGAAATGGAGGATAAGCAGAAAGGGGGAGGATAAGTGTGTATGGTGGGACAAGGTTAAGGAAAAAATAAAAGGTTTTAGTATAAGATATGCAAGGCAAAAAGAGAGGCAGGATGAAAAGAAAAGAAAATGAGTTGAGAGCCAAATTGGTTGAGGAAATGGGGAAGTGTGACAGTGAACCTAATTATAATATAGAAAAGTTTTTAGAGTTGAGAGCAAAATTGAGTAAATATGACATGGATAAGTGTATGGGGGCCATTATAAGAAGCAAAGCAAAGTATTTTTTGGAGGGGGAGAAATGCACTTCTTTTTTCTTGGATTAGAGAAGAGTACTCAAAGAAGAACATATCTTAGACAGATTGAAAATGTAAAGGGGGGAAGTAGTAGATGATTATGTAGAGATCTTAGAGACAGTGCAGAGTTTTTATAAGGACTTATTTAAAAAAAGGGGAGGTGGATGAGGGGTGTGTACAGGAGATTTTAGATAGTGTGGAGGTGAAAATTAATGGAGAAGATAAGGTGATGTGTGATGGGAAGATTACAGTAAATGAAGTGATGGATGCGATAAAGGGTTTACAGGTGAATAAGAGCCCTGGTGTAGATGGTATCATTGCAGAGTTTTATAAAGTTTATGAAAGTCTTTTAGCACCTATTTTATTGGAGGTTTATCACTATATGGAGGAGAATGATTGTGTATCAGAATCAATGGTGACAGGAATGATAACTATTTTATATAAAAACAAAGGGAGTAAGGTGAAATTGGAAAATTATAGGCCAATTAGTTTATTAAATGTGGATTACAAGATTTTAGCCAAAATTTTAGCGAATAGGATGAAGAGAGTTTTACATGATATTATAGCATCAACACAGAATTATAGTGTTCCTGGGAGAGATATAGCTGACACAATTAATACGATTAGAGACGTGATACACAAAATGAACGGGGATAAGATAGGAGGTATTGTTTTAAGCATAGATTTAAATAAGGCTTTTGATAGAGTAGAACATGATTTTATGTTTAGGGTCTTGGAAAGATTTGGCTTTGGTAATAAAATAATAGGGTGGATTAAATTATTATATAGAAATGCAAAAAGTAGGGTGAAATGCAATGGGGTTTTAACCGATTCTTTTACTCTGGAGAGATCTGTGAGACAGGGATGTCCTTTATCTGCTTTATTGTATGTTTTATCAGCTGAGCCTTTAGCGGCTTTTCTTAAGAAGGATAATTTTATTAATTGTGTACAGACTCCACAGGGGGATTTAGTTTGATTCACCAATATGCAGATGACACAACTATAACAGTTAGAGATGAGGACAGTGTAAAAAGGGTAATGAAGGTTTTAAAGTATATGGAAGAGCATCAGGAGCTAAAGTTAATATGGAAAAGTCTGTTGTAATGTATATTGGGAAGGTAAATGAGGGGAATTTTCCTTTTAATGAGGCCAAAGAATATTTTAAGGTGTTAGGAGTTTTTTTAGGTGTAAAAGAAAAAGAAGCTAGGGATTTGACATGGAGTGGGGTGATAAATAAAGTCAGAAAGGTTGTAAATATGTGGAAGGGGAGGTTGTTAAAATTAAAGGGGAAGGTTATTGTTATAAATTCTTTACTGATGTCAATTTGTATTCACGTCATGAATGTCTTAGATGTGCCAGAATGGGTTTTAATTGAAATGAATAAGATTTTAGTTGAATTTTTATGGGAGGGGAAGGGGGCGAAAATCGCTTTTAAAACATTGATTGCGGGTTATGAGGAGGGGGGCTTGAAGTTAGTGGATTTAAGGGTGAGGAAAATAGCAATAAGAGTGAAAATGGTTCGGAAGTATTTATATGGGGAATTAGATTACGGGTGGAAAAAGTTTTTTGCAGAGTATTTGCAGGAGGTTGGGAGGATAGGGGATAATGGTTTATTAATGAGTGTAAAACAAGAAATGTTGGGAAATATACCTTTGTTTTATAAGGAAGTTTTCGAGGCTTGGGGGCAGGTTTTACCACACATTTCTTATGAATGTAACAGTTTGGAAAATATTTTAAATCAGCCTATCTTTTTTGAATCCAAAGATCAAATATAATAATACAATGTTGTATTGTAAATATTTTATGAGAGCTGGGATGCGACAGATTGGTGATATTCTGTATGAGGTCAGGCCGGGGTTTCTACCGGTACAAGCGATTTATGACAATGTTGTTGAGGTTGAGGATGAAATAAGCAAAACTACAGTAGAAAATATGTATAAGAGAATTTTAGGTGCATTCCGAAGGAGTGGGGTGTTTTAATAAATACAGGGGCGGTTAAGAGAGCCAGGGGTTTGCCGGTTTTATTGTATGAAAGTGGTGGAGTGAAATGTGATTTGTCAGGCTTGAAAGTTAAAACAGTCTATAGTAAATGTATTTTAAAAGAGATAAGAGTGCCTGCTTCGGAGAAAGTGTGGTCGGAGGTTTTTGTAGATTTGGATGTGAAGTCAATATGGAGGAATGTTAATGTAAAGGGGGGAACTCCATAGAATGTGAAGACAATGATTTTAAAATAAAACATAATAGGATTTTTACTAATGTGGTCTTACATCAAATCAACAGAAATATTAATAGAGAATGTGACATTTGTCATATAGAGGTGGAAAACTTTATGCACTTTTTCATTGAATGCGGTAGAATAAGAGGTTTTCATGAGTTTTTAAAGGAGCTTTTAGTGAAACATTGGGGGGAGGAGATTTTTAATGGGGTGGAATGGAGGAGATTTTTTTTTTTTTGGTATTAATGGGAAAAGTAAGGTTTTGAATTTTAATTTGGTTAATTATGTTTTAAGTCATGCCTCGATATGCTGTAAGACTAAGAAGGAACTTGGGGCATTATGAAGGGAAATGTGTGAGTGTGGAGGTACTTTTTTAAGAGTATGTTGGAGGGAAATATAGAGATAATGCAGAGATATGGTGGGGGCAACTTTGAAAAAGAATTTGTGTGGGGGAGTACATTTATTAGAATTTCAGCAAATGGAAAACTTGTGTTTAATTATTAATTGGATTAGGTGAGTGTTTTAATTGTTGATTTATTGTATTTTCTTTCTGATTTTGTAAAAGGGTGAATTGTTCACCCTTTAATGATGATTGAAATTATGTAAAATTGTCTGGTTTTCATAATAAAATATAAAAAAAAAAAAAATACGCCCGATCTCGTCCGATCTCGGAAGCTAAGCAGGGTCGGGCCTGGTTAGTACTTGGATGGGAGACCGCCTGGGAATACCAGGTGCTGTAAGCTTTTTGTCCCAGTAGAGCGTGCTCTTGTGTCATGGAGCAACTGCCTTTTATTTATCACCCTAATAATATCATGGATTGTTATTGGACTAAATGCAGTTTGTGTGTGCTGCCCTGCCCTGATCAAATCAAATAATGGACAGTGCGTTTCCCTCAAAATATAGGCAGTACATGCAGCCTTTGTTTTTAGTCTAGGAGACAGTCAATGTCTGTAGTCCATTAGGGCACTATAAAATCCCTTCAATGTTTTGCCTGATTCCGTTAATTCCCAAGTTCCCTTTTCTCCTTTTAGATTTCCCCGTTGACCGTTTGTCCCTGTTTTGGCAGGTTTTCGCTCTCAAAAGTACACATTTTTAATAGCAAAACAGCACAATTGGATGTTATATGTCCACAACAATGTTTAAACCCTATCAGGTGACCATTTGTGAGGTCTGGGAAAAATGTAAGACATTTAGATTTTGGGGTGTAGTTACCCTTAAATGCAAGCGTGCACCAGGAAGAGACCTTTGTTTGGTTAAGCGGTGTTGCTGTAGAACAAATGGCCACTGGAGTGATGCAAATGATCACGGTATAATTCTGCCAGGCAAGCATAGGCTACTTTGTAGTTAACATTTACTTGCGAAGGTTTTGGGGAAAGCCATTCCTTCCCTACCAGAAGAAGGTTATCATTAGCATCATCGCTAACGGCTACACAAAGTGTAGACATACGCGCGCACCGCACACATGCACACAGACATGGGCATTCCTGTGCCGTGCCAGAAAGTTCATGGAAATACGAATCACTTATTCATTTTGTTCATGTCTTATGATTGACTTGGGCAAATTAATGCGTTTTCTAACAAGTTGAATAGATTTAGTTGATTTCTTACTAAGTTCAATAAATGTTTGAATATTGTTGAATTTCGGTTTAATGTCTGGATTCCGTGATTCGGTCCGCAACGCCTATTTTATAGGGCCCTAGTCAATGAACTTGTCATAAATCAACATAGGATATGCCCTCTTCCCCCCACAAGACACAAATATATATTTATTTATATATATATTGGAAATGTAAGCAAGGGTTGATCTTCTTCAGTTTGTGTCACAAAGTGGATACGTTTCTTTGTCCCTTTCAGAGTGAGTGACACATTGACTTTATATAGTGTTCCAAGAGTTGTTCCCTCGCTTACGGCCATATCAGCCTGAATA
>NW_025534712.1:132500-161589 GCF_020615455.1 Coregonus clupeaformis
CAAAATATAGGCAATACATTCAGCATTTGTTTTTAGTCAGTTCATTAAGTTGCACGGAAATTCGAATCACTGATACATTTTGTTCATGTCTTTATATAGTGTACCAAGAGTTGCTCCTGCGCTTACGGCCATACCAGCCTGAATATACCTGATCTCGTCTGATCTTGGAAGGTAAGCAGGATTGGGCCTGGTTAGTACTTGGATGGGAGACTGCCTGGGAATACCAGGTGCGAAAGTTTTTGTTCCACTAGAGAGTGCTCTTGTGTCATGGAGCAACTGCCTTTTATTTATCACCCTAATAATATCATGTATTTTATTGGACTAAATGCAGTTTGTATGTGCTGCCCTGCCCTGCCCTGATCAAATTAAATAATAGTCAGTGTGTTTCCCTCAAAATATATGTGTCATGGAGCAACTGCCTTTTATTTATCACCCTAATAATATCCTGTATTTTTATTGGACTAAATGCAGTTTGTATGTGCTGTCCTAACCTGATCAAATTAAATTATAGACAGTGCGTTTCCCCTCAAAATATAGGCAGTACATTCAGCCTTTTTTTTTTAGTCGGTTCATTAAGTTGCACGGAAATACGAATCACTGATACATTTTGTTCCCTCAAAATATATGTCATTTATTATCAGGGTGACACAAGAGATGCTATGTCTGTTCCATGGGGTCTCACTGATAGAGCGATGTCTGTGGAATTAACAATACAACTCTATGGTTCAGAGAGAGAGAGAGAGAGAGAGAGAGAGAGAGAGAGAGAGAGAGAGAGAGAGAGAGAGAGAGAGAGAGAGAGAGAGAGAGAGAGAGAGAGAGAGAGATAATCACAGTTTTTCCCAACTCCAGTCCTCCAGTACACATTTGTATTGTAGCCCTGGACAAAAACACCTGATTCAGATGTCAAGGGCTTGATGATTAGTTGACAAGTACAATCAGGTGTGCTTGTCCGGGGCCACAACAAGATATGTATTGTTGGGGGCAGTGGAGGCTGCTCATAAGTGGAGGACGGTTCATAATAATGGCTGGAGTGGAATGGCTGGAATGGAGTGAATGGAATGGTATCAAACAGATGAAAACCATGTTGTTGATACCATTCCATTTACTCCATTCCAACCATTATTATGAGCTGTCCTCCCCTCAGCAGCCTCCACTGGTTGGGTGTACTCGAGGACCGGAGTTGGGAAACACTGTAGTAGAGTATAAAAATGTTTTGTCTATCAAACCCATTCATTGTTTCAGAGTCTCGTACCAAGCTGTATATATTCTTCCCATGATGGCTCATAGAGTCTCTGATTGCTCAGGGGACATTCATACATCACTGTCTTATTGCTCTCCCTCTGCAGCTAGACACTAATGAGAAACAGTTGACTGTTCATTCCAGCCCTCAGTCATACACCCACACACACATACACACACACACATACACACACACACACACACACAGATATGCATGTGCACCCACGCATGCATGCATAGGAACGCATGCACACACACATTAATGCAGACACGGACACACACAAACATAGGCATGCATGCATAGGCATGAGCGCATGTACGCAAGCGCGCACGCACGCACACACACACACACACACACACACACGCACACACACACACTGTCCATCATGTCCTATGAGCAGGGTAAAGACAGAGCCAGCAAAAACAGCAGCTGACAGACCGTAATAGAGCCTGGCTGTCAATGTGTTGTCAGGAGTATCCCCCTGAGGATAGACTGGTCACTTAAAGCCATGATTACTCTTGATAGGTGTTAGCCTGGTGTTACAGTACAGTGAGGGGAGCTCGGCCAGGTCAAGGGATTCTCATAGCTCAGGATCTAGAATAACCCCTGGCATAGATAGCCTACCGAAGTGTGAAAAGAGTGTGGATCTCTATTAATTGTCCTCACTGTAGTAATACTTATCTAACTGTGCAGTCATATGAAAAGTACTTGGATTAAAATGATGATGTAATCTTTTATTTCACGGACATGTTGGAGGTGTGTTTGAGCGTCCAGTGAACCTCATCAATGTTACAGTCTCTAGAGCAGAGAAATGGCTTCTCTCAATGTCCTTGTAGCTAGATCACTGTGATGCCCTGACCACTTCATGTGGATAGAGGAGTGGGTGTGTGCGTGGGTATTTTTGTGTGTGTAGGTGTGTGTCCGTGCATGTCTGTATGTACATGCATGTCTGTTTGTTTGTACACCTGGGTGAGAGAACCTTTGATCCTCTTATTGGGGAGTTGAATATTTGAATTCATAAATGGACACATCTCACCATCCCTTGTACTGTCTCTCCTCTATCCACCCATTCATCCCCCTCTCTCTTCTCTCTCTCCCTTTCAGAGTTAATATGTTCTGCGTCTTTTCTAGATTAACAATCATCAAAAATACATGTACAGTGTCTATGTTATGTTGATTTAATTCAATGTCTACTTTATCAACAGTATGTTGATGTCAGGCTGGTCTTTGTTGTGGAGAGTGCACTCATGTAGGACTAAGATGTTTCTCAGGTTAAAGATAGAGCTTGGCTGTAGCCTAAAACGATGTGCTGCAACTACTTCTCTCAGCTCATTATCCATGCATGTAGGCCACTGGAATATGCAGCTCTGGGGAGGCTGTACATCTGGTGACCGCAGGCATGACAGAGACAGAAAAGTGCAGTTTGACAGAAATCGTACCTGTGAGAATTCATAAAATAACTACATTCTCAAAGTCATGGATAAAGCTCACTATTCTGTCACCCTTCAAGATGATAAAACGACAAGATCACGCTCCAGAGTTATCTTACAAGGACTACATCATGATGTGTGAAAACTTGAGGTACATACAGTATGTGTGGTACTCCATTACTCTGATGACACCAATATATCCTCCCTGCTGTAATATAGGCAAAGAGAATGAGGCTGTAGTATGATAATGTTCCTATCGTCCCTATTTAGGTTGACTTATTTCACCAATCTCCCTGTAATCTGTTGAAACCCACCAGTAACACAGCACCTTCAGGCCGCTAAGATATGTGGTGATATGTGGGCTCTATTTTAAGCATGTGAATCAAAAAATAATTAGGCCCTGAGATTGCGAGGCGTTATTAAAATGCTAAACAGTTGAAGGGGTGGATAACAAGACAATCTAAACCTCATCAGGACATGGGAGGGAAGGACAGAGGGAGAAAATAGAACATGTCTGCTTTGTATTCCCTGTGGGTGATTGTTATTTCATATATTACAGAATGTAATATGCCCATGGATCATTATTGACCAAATTAACTCAATGCTGATGTATTCACTCTTCCCTACCTGTAGTGGTTTGATATATTTTTTGTTTATGTATTAGTTTTGGTGAATTCAAACACATATGCCTAACCTAAGCATGCTGCTTCACATATCAACAGTAGTGAACATTTGCTGCAGAAATATTTACTGTTTTTATTAATTGATCATAGTATAGCTTTTGCTATGTTGAAATGTTCATTAGGCCTACAGCTCGGTCTCCACTGTCAACATGTAGTCATAAAGTGCTGCAAGCTCCAGTAGCTTTGCATCCTCATTGGCATTATCAGTAGCAGGGCTAGCGGAGGCAGCCATATCCTTCATCTCATTGTTATCTTCCTCATCCTCAGCGATGAGGGCTTTCAGGCTGGTCTCACTGACGGATTTCTCCATAGAGGTGTCTGTTAGGGTGGAGATCAAATCTTCAGCAGAGTCATCCTTCACATCCTCATCAGTAGCGATCATGTCCTTAGTGCTCTCAGGGGTCAGTGCCATGTCAGGAGTGGAGTTCTGGGTGCTTGAGTCTGATGTGTGAACCTCTGTCATGGTCTCTGATGACTGGGTGGTCACCATGGAGATCTGTCTCTGAGAGGTGGCAGTGGTCTGTGTGTCTGTGTTCATATCTGTTGTCTGTGTTTCTGTGTGCGCCTGTGTCGAAGTGTTGGTAGTGGATGGCTTTCTCTCTGTCCTAGTTGCCATAGACGAGGTGGTCAGAGGGACTCCAGGTAGCTGCCACTCCAGCGGGAGGATGGCCAGGTTCCTAGCCAGGGAGAACTGGGAAGGAGCTCTACCCGGAGGAAAAGGGGGGGGTTAGGTTGAGGTCAGAGGGGAAACTGCCTGGATGTGTGAATCTCTGTCTGTCCGTATAGTAAGTCAGGTTTCAGTAACTTACGTGGGCACGTGGTAGAGTCGGAGAGTCAGGACTTATGTAAATTTTCTCCACATGGGTCTTCACTTGCCGGGGTGTCCTTTGATTTGCCTGCATAAGACAATTGCAATACCCAATGATAAAACATTATGGGAAGATCTTTTTGCTCACAATAAAATATGATACAGCATGTTTGCTTGTCTCACAGAGTTCGGTCTTTGTCCCAAATTAGTTCCCTTGTCTGTTTCTGGTGTTGTACTTCTGGGTTCGTGGTCTTGAGATGATTTCAATAGCTGGACTTCAGTCCAGTCTTTCTCCCCCTCCCTACCTTTCCATTACTCTTGTCCTTGACCTTTTTGGTTGTAACATCTCCTCCAGACCAGTCTGAGCCTGTTTAGATTAGACATTTTGATTTTGAAGACACATCTTTCCAATTGGAGAAATATCATTCTATATCTAATCAACAGACAACCCATAACACTCACCAGTATCAGATGCATTATCTTCGTCCCTGGTCCTTTTTACTCTGTCTGTGCTGAGAGGGACGAGTTTTCTTCAGCTTGACTTTCCCTCCACAGCAGAAGAGAGTGAACAGCTGCAGGGCCGCCACAGCTGGATAGATGCTCTGATTCTTCTCTTTCTGCTGGGTCTCCTTTGCTTTCTCCACAGGGGAGACCTCAGGGTCACAATCAGTACATCAGTTAGAAATCTACTGATATTTCAAACTACAATATCAATAGCCAATGAGCTCTAGTGTGTTTCCATGGCAAAATGTTACCCAATTATAACTAGGGTTAGTGCTATCCGAGATCCTTGAGACATCCCTACCCTAAACCCTAACCTTACCTCTACCCTTACCCTAACTCTAACCTTAACCCTTACCTTAACCATTTCAATTTCAACTTCAATGGGGGTAAGGTCAGAGCTGGGACGTTCCATGGATTCCGTTAAGACTTTTTTAACTAGTAGGGCCTACCCCATCCGAAGGGGCATTGTGACATTATCACATTTGTCAAGCAGTGTCAAAGTATCAAATTCAACACAATATACTGTGTTTTCCTTATTGTGGTCATTATCAATTATCAAATGCATTGGCAAATCCTCATTGATAAGCAGGTTTGGATGTCTTACCGAGTTAGATCTTTGTTTAATGTCTTTTTCTGTTTCGGTGTCGTTCTGCGTTTGTGGTCCTGAGATTTCTGAACTTCAATCCAAACTTTCTCTTTCCGAACCTTTCCTTTACTCTTGTCCTTGATCCTTTTCACATCACCTGCAGAATAGTCAGAGCCTGTAAGTGAAACATTTCCTCCAAGTGAAGCCTAAATAATTGTACTGTGTAGCAGCACTAGTCAATAGACACCTCCTCACACTCACCAGTATCAGAGTCATTATTGTTGTTCGTATCGTGTATCGTTGTTGCCTTTCTCCCTCACCACTCTGGGAGGGGATCAAATGGTGTCTTCTTCATCCTGACGCAGCTCAGCAGTGTAAACAGCTGAAGAAAGGTCAGGGCTGGAGGGATGCTCTTCTCCTTGGGTTTATTTTTATGTTTATGGGTCTCCTTTGGTTGCTCCCTAGGGAGACCAGAGGGACAGGGTCACTAAGTGTCTGACCCATAACACGCTAGGGTAGTGTACTGTTGTAATCAATCAAATCAGTTATAGGTTGAGAGATGTAGCTAACACGCTCTTCCTGAGCATGTCTAACAATTTTAATGTGGTCTGGGATTCTGTTAGAAGTGTGTTTCCGTGGCAACGTTACCTCATAATGTTCCCTTATAATAACTAGTGCTCCATCCCTGGTAAAGTGACATTGTGACATCATCAAGTTCCAGAACACTGGAGCAGCCTATTACTATATACCTAGTCTGCCTGTATGTCTGTATGTCTGTCTGTCTGTACAGATGTAGGATCTTAATTTGATCACTCTTTTGTTGCTGAGATTTGTACTGCAGAGCAAGAAATGCAAACTTTTATTGTATTACAAAGGCTTCTAAAGTTTGTCATTTCCATTTTAAAATGTCAGACTTGATTTGCCCAAACAGAAAATGTATCAACCCCTACAAAAATGTCCATTAATTATAATCCACATCATAATTCACATTTCCTGTTGCTGCATAATTATTTTCCTGCTGTAGCAAACTGGCTCAAATTAAGATCCTACATCTGTATGTCTGTCTCTCTCTTTCCTTCTCTCTCCACTCTCTCTCTGCCTGTACTCATATTCAACCTCTGCCTTCACCCTATTGAAGCACTTTGTTTTCTCATCTATTGCCTGCCTGCATCATGTTGCAAGGAGAGGGTGGCTGAGCACAGGTCAATCACTCCACATTGAGAATGATTATACAGTTGATTATCAAGTGCCACACTCAACATATTACTACTGTTGGCAATCAGAATACATACTTGTTGTAGTCCAAGAGTCTACTCAGTGAATACATGCAGGCCAGCCGGGCAAGAGTCATGGCAACACATCTATATTCACACCTCCTCTATGTCTGCACTATTAAAAGCAGATCGCCGCCACATGTAGCATAAGAGATAGGTAAACAGCCTTTATGTGAACCTTCGTTATTCACCATCTTTGTCATCTGTATGGGAGAGCATGGGGGAGGCAGTGCTGTGCTGCTATGCCTTAAAAGGCCACCAGAGAGCATAAAATGACTACATACAGTATGTCAATGACCAAATGTTGTATGTAAAGCAATCATGAATGGTTTTCTAATATACTGTTTAGTACAACACATATCATAAAATAGTCTACACATCATAACATAGGCTACACACAAGTGCAAGTTTCAGTGGGGTAACTGAATTGATTCCCTTCAAAAAATGTCAGTCCATTTATCCAATGAATCCTCCTTTTTTCTCTCCCTCTCTCTCTCTCTCCTCTCTCTCTCTCTCTCTCTCTCTCTCTCTCTCTCTCTCTCTCTCTCGCTCTCTTTATCCTCCCAAGACTGTTACATGTGTAATATGTTTTTTATCCAATGATAGTAAAGATCATTAATGTTGCCATTAATTTGAAAACGATAAAAACTGCCAGTTCAGTGTTTGGCTACAGTTTAGCCCTGCAGCTCTCTGTAAAGGCAGTAAGGCTCTTGCAGTCCAGTGAAGATTAGATTGCTTTACAGGCCAGTGAGCCTGGGTGAATCCACAGAGAGCCGCACACAAAGACTGGCACAGAGAGATCAGAGTGGTGCCTCCTGGGTAGTGATGATGAACAAACCTTGGCCTCTCCTGAAGACGATAACAAATGCCTTCATCCTCCAGCCAAGACCATTAATGGCCAGATAAATGCAGGGTGTGTGTATGTGTTTCAGAGGGTTAATGTACATGTGGGTGTGTTGGTAGTAAGTGTTCTATAGAGGGACGATGTGTGTTTTCTTCTATGTGTGTCTGTCAGTGTGTTTATGCACTCTACCTAGTCTTCCTTTCAGACCCCTAGACACTTGTATGGCCACAGGGTGCATCCTGATGGCTTATTGGATTCCTTTTAGTGAGGGCCAGTAGCTAAACAAATAAAGGCAGCCATGTCTCTGTGTTATGACCTCCACCACTGTGGTCACAGCCGGCATGAAGTCTATTATACATTTACAGGATAAACATTTTAACTTCAAACATTAAACCAAGCAGAACTAGGTAGGACGGGGAATCATATACTGTACCTTGGGACTCTGGTCTAGTGGTGTTATCTCAGTGAATAGTGCAAGGTGTTGTAATATCAGAATCAATACACAAATATATGTGTATGTGCGTGCATGCATTCCTGCCTATCTGCCTGTGTTTGTGTGTGTCTGTACGTGCATGCATATGCCTGTGTGATTGAGTGCTGGGTTTAGTGAACTTGTCGTTCCATCATCATGATGGCACTGACCTTCTCTCGACCAATGTGTTTTGGCTAATGCAGTTTTCAGAGACTGGAGAAATCAATTGCTCAGTCAGGACAGGAGGTGGGCTTGCACACTGTAGAAGGTTTACTGAGCACAGCCTATCCTCTCTTGATTTGATTTGATTTATTAGGATCCCCATAAGCTGACATCAATGGTGACAGCTAGTCTTACTGGGGTCCGACACATAACGAACAAGACATTACAGACAAAATACAATTGACATACATTTAGAAACATGAACATGTCGTGTGTGTGTGCATCTATCAGTTACACATACATGTCAGTACATACAGTCGTGGTCAAAAAGTTTTGAGAATGACACAAATACTAATTTTCACAAAGTCTGCTGCCTCAGTTTTGATGATGGCAATTTGCATATACTCCAGAATGTCATGAAGAGCGATCAGATGAATTGCAATTAATTGCAAAGTCCCTCTTTGCCATGAAAATGAACTTTATCCCCAAAAAACATTTACACTGCATTTCAGCCCCTGCCACAAAAGGACCAGCTGCCATCATTTACATTTTAGTCATTTAGCAGACGCTCTTATCCAGAGCGACATACAGTTAGTGAATGCATGGAGTAACTGCCTTTTATTTATCACCCTAATAATATCATGTATTTTTATTGGACTAAATGCAGTTTGTATGTGCTGCCCTGCCCTGCCCTGATCAATTTAAATAATAGACAGTGCGTTTCCCTCAAAATATATGTGTCATGGAGCAACTGCCTTTTATTTATCACCCTAATAATATCATGGATTGTTATTGGACTAAATGCAGTTTGTGTGTGCTGCCCTGCCCTGATCAAATCAAATAATGGACAGTGCGTTTCCCTCAAAATATAGGCAGTACATGCAGCCTTTGTTTTTAGTCTAGGAGACAGTCAATGTCTGTAGTCCATTAGGGCACTATAAAATCCCTTCAATGTTTTGCCTGATTCCGTTAATTCCCAAGTTCCCTTTTCTCCGTTTAGATTTCCCCGTTGACCGTTTGTCCCTGTTTTGGCAGGTTTTCGCTCTAAAAAGTACACCTTTTTAATAGCAAAACAGCACAATTGGATGTTCTATGTCCACAACAATGTTTAAACCCTATCAGGTGACCATTTGTGAGGTCTGGGGAAAAAATGTAAGACATTTAGATTTTGGGGTGTAGTTACCCTTAAATGCAAGCGTGCACCAGGAAGAGACCTTTGTTTGGTTAAGCGGTGTTGCTGTAGAACAAATGGCCACTGGAGTGATGCAAATGATCACGGTATAATTCTGCCAGGCAGGCATAGGCTACTTTGTAGTTAACATTTACTTGCGAAGGTTTTGGGGAAAGCCATTCCTTCCCTACCAGAAGAAGGTTATCATTAGCATCATCGCTAACGGCTACACAAAGTGTAGACATACGCGCGCACCGCACACATGCACACAGACAGGGGCATTCCTGTGCCGTTTCAGAAAGTTCATGGAAATACGAATCACTGATGCATTTTGTTCATGTCTTATGATTGACTTGGGCAAATGAATGCGTTTTCTAACAAGTTGAATAGATTTAGTTGATTTCTTACTAAGTTCAATAAATGTTTGAATATTGTTGAATTTCGGTTTAATGTCTGGATTCCGTGATTCGGTCCGCAACGCCTATTTTATAGGGCCCTAGTCAATGAACTTGTCATAAATCAACATAGGATATGCCCTCTTCCCCCCCCACAAGACACAAATATATATATAATATATATATATATATATATATATATATATTGGAAATGTAAGCAAGGGTTGAGCTTCTTCAGTTTGTGTCACAAAGTGGATACGTTTCTGTGTCCCTTTCAGAGTGAGTGACACATTGACTTTATATAGTGTACCAAGAGTTGTTCCTCGCTATGGCCATACCAGCCTGAATACGCCGATCTCGAAGCTACAGGGTCGGGCCTGGTTAGTACTTGGATGGGAGACCGCCTGGGAATATCAGGTGCTGTTAGCTTTTGTCCTAGTAGAGCGTGCTCTTGTGTCATGGAGCAACTGCCTTTTTATTTATCACCCTAATAATATCATGGATTGTTATTGGACTAAATGCAGTTTGTGTGTGCTGCCCTGCCCTGATCAAATCAAATAATGGACAGTGCGTTTCCCTAAAAATATAGGCAGTACATGCAGCCTTTGTTTTTAGTCTAGGAGACAGTCAATGTCTGTAGTCCATTAGGGCACTATAAAATCCCTTCAATGTTTTGCCTGATTCCGTTAATTCCCAAGTTCCCTTTTCTCCGTTTAGATTTCCCGTTGACCGCTTGTCCCTGTTTTGGCAGGTTTTGCTCTCAAAAGAAACACCTTTTTAATAGCAAAACAGCACAATTGGATGTTCTATGTCCACAACAATGTTTAAACCTATCAGGTGACCATTTGTGAGGTCTGGGAAAAATCTAAGACATTTAGATTTTGGGGTGTAGTTACCCTTAAATGCAAGCGTGCACCAGGAAGAGACCTTTGTTTGGTTAAGCGGTGTTGCTGTAGAACAAATGGCCACTGGAGTGATGCAAATGATCACGGTATAATTCTGCCAGGCAGGCATAGGCTACTTTGTAGTTAACATTTACTTGCGAAGGTTTTGGGGAAAGCCATTCCTTCCCTACCAGAAGAAGGTTATCATTAGCATCATCGCTAACGGCTACACAAAGTGTAGACATACGCGCGCACCGCACATATGCACACAGACAGGGGCATTCCTGTGCCGTTTCAGAAAGTTCATGGAAATACGAATCACTTATTCATTTTGTTCATGTCTTATGATTGACTTGGGCAAATGAATGCGTTTTCTAACAAGTTGAATAGATTTAGTTGATTTCTTACTAAGTTCAATAAATGTTTGAATATTGTTGAATTTCGGTTTAATGTCTGGATTCCGTGATTCGGTCCGCAACGCCTATTATATATATATATATATATTGGAAATGTAAGCAAGGGTTGAGCTTCTTCAGTTTGTGTCACAAAGTGGATACGTTTCTGTGTCCCTTTCAGAGTGAGTGACACATTGACTTTATATAGTGTACCAAGAGTTGTTCCCCGCTTACGGACATATCAGCCTGAATACGCCTGGATCTCGGAAGCTAAGCAGGGTCGGGCCTGGTTAGTACTTGGAGTGGGAGACTGCCTGGGAATACCAGGTGCTGTAAGCTTTTTGTCCCAGTAGAGCGTGCTCTTGTGTCATGGAGCAACTGCCTTTTATTTATCACCCTAATAATATCATGGATTGTTATTGGACTAAATGCAGTTTGTGTGTGCTGCCCTGCCCTGATCAAATCAAATAATGGACAGTGCGTTTCCCTCAAAATATAGGCAGTACATGCAGCCTTTGTTTTTAGTCTAGGAGACAGTCAATGTCTGTAGTCCATTAGGGCACTATAAAAATCCCTTCAATGTTTTGCCTGATTCCGTTAATTCCCAAGTTCCCTTTTCTCCGTTTAGATTTCCCCGTTGACCGTTTGTCCCTGTTTTGGCAGGTTTTCGCTCTCAAAAAGTACACCTTTTTAATAGCAAAACAGCACAATTGGATGTTCTATGTCCACAACAATGTTTAAACCCTATCAGGTGACCATTTGTGGGGTCTGGGAAAAATGTAAGACATTTAGATTTTTGGGGTGTAGTTACCCTTAAATGCAAGCGTGCACCAGGAAGAGACCTTTGTTTGGTTAAGCGGTGTTGCTGTAGAACAAATGGCCACTGGAGTGATGCAAATGATCACGGTATAATTCTGCCAGGCAGGCATAGGCTACTTGTAGTTAACATTTACTTGCGAAGGTTTTGGGAAAGCCATTCCTTCCCTACCAGAAGAAGGTTATCATTAGCATCATCGCTAACGGCTACACAAAGTGTAGACATCGCGCGCACCGCACACATGCACACAGACAGGGGCATTCCTGTGCCCAGAAAGTTCATGGAAATACGAATCACTGATGCATTTTGTTCATGTCTTATGATTGACTTGGGCAAATGAATGCGTTTTCTAACAAGTTGAATAGATTTAGTTGATTTCTTACTAAGTTCAATAAATGTTTGAATATTGTTGAATTTCGGTTTAATGTCTGGATTCCGTGATTCGGTCCGCAACGTCTATTTTATAGGGCCCTAGTCAATGAACTTGTCATAAATCAACATAGGATATGCCCCTCTTCCCCCCAACAAGACTCAAATATATATATATATATATATATTGGAAATGTAAGCAAGGGTTGAGCTTCTTCAGTTTGTGTCACAAAGTGGATACGTTTCTGTGTCCCTTTCAGAGTGAGTGACACATTGACTTTATATAGTGTACCAAGAGTTGTTCCCTAGCTTACGGCCATACCAGCCTGAATACGCCCCTTTCGGTAATTGAGGAAGTGGTAACAGGTGCGGTGGTATTGGAGGAGAAGGAGAGGGGAATTGGTTGCTGCGTTTTGAAATCTTTTTTTGTTTGGTTATTTATGTGGAATTTGATTTTTGTTTGATTTATTAGTAAGAGTTGTTTCTCCCCTAGCAGCTTTTGCTGGGGGGGAAGGAAAGGAGGGAAAAATACAGATATAATTAGTTAATCGGACGGACAACAATAGATACAACGACCTACGCGATGAAACAGACAAAGAGTACTGGACATGGAGGAAAAAGTTCCTGATGCACCATCATCGAGGGAAAAGTCCTATGATAAGACTTGTACGGTGGCGGTGGATATCACTGGGGAAAAGAAATTAACGATGATGGAATTGCTGAGAGAGGGATAAAGGAGGCGTGTGGAACGGTGATAGGGTGCAGATTTAAAGGTGATCAGAAGTATGAGATTACGATGTCCCATGTCCATGGGAAGGAGAGGTTAATGGATGGACTAAAAATCAAATCGCTGCACGGTAACGGCGAGGGACATTTCAGCGGATGAGCTGGTGGTGTCCTTCATGAATTTACCAGTGTATATTAGTGACGATACTATCGTGGCAAAATTGGAAGGATGGGGTGTGAAGGCGGTTTCTGGGATTAAGAGGAGATTATGGCCAGGAACAGAGATCGCTGATGGCACAAGATTCTGTAAAGTTCGGTTTACAGACGTGGTGCGCTCACTACCATATTCTACCAAGTTTGAGACGTTGGAGGGGACTGAGTACTTTCGAGTGATACATGACAGGCAAGTTAAAGTGTGCCGAATTTGTATTCAGTCTGGCCACGTAGTACGGGACTGTCCTGATTTTCTATGTCGGAGATGCGGAGCACAAGGGCACTATGCAAGAGAGTGCGTCGAGAGAGAGGAGAGACCATGTAATGGATGTGGGGAGAGAAGAATGCGCTGTACGTGTACTGGGCCAACAGATGGTGAAGACATGGAACAACAGGAGGAGGAGATGGAAGAAGAGAAGAGTGGAGGAGGGGGGACGTGATGGAGGACGGGGAAAAAAGGAGGCAAGGATGGTGGAGGAGGAGGAGATGGTGAATCTACTGCGACAGAGGGGATGGAATTGGGGCGAGCATGGATGTCGAATTCCTAGATGACTACTGCACAGATGGAAAGGAGCCTGATGGTGGAGGAGGAGGAGGAGGTGAGCAGGAAACGGAAACATCTGAAGGTGAGGGAGATGAAGATAATGGAGGGGTTGTACCTGACACTATTCCTGAAAGTATGGATGTGAAGGGGGAATCCGCGAAGAGGAAGGACTCTGAGAGTGAAGTGTCCGGGTGAAGTCCAAAGGGTGAGGGAAGAAGCAAAGGAAAGTAGGAAGAGCAAGATCAAGAAGAAGAAGAAAAAGACTGGGTCTTGATGATGGGAAAAATCAACATATTAATTGTACTTATGGTGAGTGTTGTATCTGTTAATATTAATGGACTAAGGAATATGGGAAAGTTAGAACAGACAGTGAGTCTACTACAGGCTGATATTTTATGCTTCCAAGAGACACACTGGACTGACAGTATGATGGATGGAGTAAGAAAGAGATGGATGGATTTGATTTATTATAATAATGGTGGGGAGAGGACGTGTGGGGTTGCTATATTAATTAAGAGGGATAGTGTACAGAATATTAGGCAAGTGTATGCGGATAAAGAGGGTAGACTTTTGAGTGTTAAATTTGAATTTCTAAATGTGCAATACACTTTATTGAATGTTTATGCACCTAATAATGAGAGTGACCGAGAAGTATTTTTTAAGGCACTTGAGCAACATTGTGTGGGTAACTGTATATTGGTTGGGGATTTTAACGTTAGATTGACAAAACTGGACACGTCAAGGAGTACTTTGTTGCGCTCTGACATGTCTAGGCGAGTATTGTTGGGGATAATGAAGGATCATTGTCTGAGTGATGTATGGAGGGGAATGCATCCAGGTCAGAGAGTTTTTTCAAGGAGGCAGGTTGTTTTGAAGGTTCTCAGGCAAAGCCGCATAGATTATTGTTTAGCGGCGGAAAATGTTGTGCAATATATACAAAAGATTAGGTATGATTTTAATACATTAAGTGATCATGCCTCTCTTGGTTTCCTGCTGGGTCCTAGTGTGCCTTCTAGAGGGGGTGGTGTATGGTGTTTGAATGCTGAGCTACTAAAAGAAGGAAAATATATTGATATGATTTCTGATTGTATAAATAGAGAAATATTGAGTGATTTTAAAAGTGTTAATATTGGATTGTGGTGGGAGGGTCTAAAAGAGAAGATTAGAGGGTTGAGCATTAAATATGCAAGACGAAGGAATTTTCTTTTAAAGAGGGAGAGGATAGCTTTGAATAAAAGACTAGACATTGAGCTGGGAAAAGTTGATACGGTGGAGGGTTATGATATGGCAGGTTTTATGGAAGCTCAGGCTGCGGTACATAACTTTGAAAAGAGTGCATGTATGGGGGGCAATAGTAAGGAGTAGAGTACAGTATGCCATAGAAGGAGAGAGAATGTACATCCTTCTTTTAGGGTTAGAAAAGAAGAAGCAGGCTAGAAACTATATTACAGAAATCGAGAATGAGAGGGGGGAGACAGTGAATGATCTGGTGGGGATTTTAGATACAATAGAATGTTTTTATAGTAATCTTTTTAAAAAAGAATGCAATGATCAAGGATGTATAGAAGAGGTGTTGAGCTATGTAGATGCCAGAATATCAGAGGATGAAAGACTCATGTGACACAGACTTGGCGGTCACAGAGATACGGGAGGCGATTTTGTCTGCTCATAGAAATAAGAGCCCTGGCTCTGATGGGCTGACAAGTGAGTTTTACAAAACATTTGTGGATATAATGGCACCTGTTTTATTAGATGTGTACAAATATATGGAGCAATCTCAGGAAGTCTCGGAGTCGATGGCGACGGCTTAATAACTATAATATATAAAAACAAGGGAAGTAGGAAAAGATTAGAAAATTTTAGGCCATTATCTATTTTAAATGTAGATTATAAGATCTTAACTAAGGTGCTGGCTAACAGAATTAATAAAGTAATGGGAAGTATTATTTCAGAGACACAGGCTTACAGTGTTCCTGGTAGAGAAATAGCAGACATTATTTGCACTTTAAGGGATGTCATAAGACATATGAAGGGTGAGGGAGGGTAGTATTGAGCATTGATTTAAATAAAGCTTTTGATAGAGTAGAACATTCATTTCTAATGCAGACGCTTAAAACTTTTGGATTTGGGAGCAGAATGGTGGCCTGGATACAGCTGCTATACGGTGCTGCAGTAAGTAGAGTAAAATGTAACGGGTTACTTACTGATGCTTTCCCATTGGAGAGGTCGGTGAGGCAAGGATGTCCATTGTTCTGCGGCTTTATATTGTATGGCGGTTGAGCCTCTGGTGGCTCTCCTTAAAGCAGACCACCAGATCCGAGGCGTTTCTATTCCAGGGGGTGGAGTCAGCATTGTGCAGCAATATGCAGATGACACTACAATTACTGTTAGAGATGTGGAAAGTGTAAATAGAGTGATGGAGTGTTTTGAGCTCTTTGGGAAAGCATCAGGTGCTAAGATTAATGTAGAAAAGACTGAGGTTTTGTATGTGGGGCTAGTGAATGATAATGGGTGTAGGGTATCATTTAAAAGAGCTAATGGCTATTTTAAAGCGTTGGGGAGTTATTTTGGGTATTGATGAAAAGGAGGCATGTGATAGGACTTGGGCAGGTGTATTGAATAAAATCAAACAAACTATGGCATTTTGGAGATGGAGGAATTTAAAATTGAAAGGAAAGGTAGTGGTAACAAATTCTTTACTAATATCTAAATGTGTATATGTCATGGATGTGCTTCAGATGCCAGAGTGGGTTTTAAAAGAACTTAATTCTATTGTTTCTAACTTCTTGTGGGATGGCAAAGGGGCTAGAATATCCAGGTCTACACTTGCTGCAGAATATAAAGATGGGGGGTCTAAAATTAGTGGACATAGACGTGAAAAGAAAAGCATTAAGAATTAAAATTATACAGAAGTATTTATAGGGGAGGAAGAATATGGGTGGAAGAGGTTCTTTAGGAATTATTTGTATAATAATGGAGGATGTATGAAGAGAGTGGGTTATTAATGATATGGAAAAAGCCTATGTAATGAACAAGTTCCTCTGTTTTATTCAGGAAGTGTTACGTGCATGGGGAGAATTTCTTCCTCGTGTAAAATATGTGTGTGAACATAAGGATATAATACTGAATCAACTGTGTTTTTAAATCCCAAAATTATGTTCAATGATGAAGTGTTGTATAATCCCCCTTTTTATGAGGGCTGGACTGAGACTTATTAAAGACTTTGTATATGAAGTTATTCCTGGGTTTCTAAGAGACCAGGCCATTTATGACAATGTGAAGGATGTGGATGATACAGTTTGGAAAGGTACTATATTGAATGGATTTGAACGGGTGAAAAGTAGCATTCCAGCAGAATGGGTTTCTGTCATTAATGGAGATGGAATTTGGGAAGATTTATATGTAGTACCGAATTTATATATTGACAATGGGGATAAATGGAAAACATTGGCTAGTGTCAGAACAAATGTTTATAAACAATTACTGGTTACTGACAGGCCTGCTGCTGAGAAGAGGTGGGTAGAACTGTTTCCGAAGATGGATCGAAAAGTATTATGAAAACTTATACTTACATGGGAATAAATTGGAATGTGAAAATAACGATTTTAAAATAAGACATAATCGGATATACACAAAAAGTAGTGCTGCATCAAATAAATAAAGAAATAAAAAGAGAATGTGATATATGTGGTAAGGCACCAGAAAATTTATTACACTTATTTGTAGAATGCGAGGATTTAAAAGATATGTTTTGTAAAGTAAAGGAAATAATATGTAAAAACTGGGGGAGTGGTTTGTTGGAAAAGAATGCGTGGGAGGAATTGGTTTTATTTGGAGTGGGAGATGAAATGTAAAGGGAGTTAATGTGAGGTTGTTGAATATTGTTTTGAGTTTTGTTAGGTATGCTATTTTTTGTGGGAGGAATTATGCTTATTTTGAAGGGAGGAGGGTAAGGGTGTGGGGTATTTTTGTAGCTTTGTTTAAGAAGCACATCGATATGTTTTATAGTTATGGATTGGAAGATTTTGATGAACTTTTTGTAGAGGGGAGTGGGTTAATTGCAAGGGTGGATGGTGGAGGAATCACTTATAATTTTTAGAAAGGAATATTTTGATATTTTCTATGTTTATTTTATTTGACAGGGAGATGCTTTTAAATCTGCCTATTTAATATGTGGAATTTGATATGTCTTAGTCATGTCTGGTTTTTTTGTATACTAGGTTTTTGTTTTTATTTCTTTGGGTTCTTTGATTTGATAGGGGGTGAATTGTTCCGCCTGCCTATGGTAGAATAGTTTCTAGTGTATGGTTTTTTTGTATATAACACTGTACATGGTATAATATAAGTGTATTTGATGAATATTTTACAATAAAAAAAAAAAAAAAAAAAAAAAAATACGTCTCGATCTCGTCCGATCTCGAAGCTAAGCAGGGTCGGGCCTGGTTAGTACTTGGATGGGAGACCGCCTGGGAATACCAGGTGCTGAAAGCTTTTTGTCCCAGTAGAGCGTGCTCTTGTGTCATGGAGCAACTGCCTTTATTTATCAACCCTAATAATATCATGGATTGTTATTGGACTAAATGCAGTTTGTGTGTGCTGCCCTGCCCTGATCAAATCAAATAATGGACAGTGTTTCCCTCAAAATATAGGCAGTACATGCAGCCTTTGTTTTAGTCTAGAGACAGTCAATGTCTGTAGTCCATTAGGGCACTATAAAATCCCTTCAATGTTTTTGCCTGATTCCGTTAATTCCCAAGTTCCCTTTTCTCCGTTTAGATTTCCCTGTGACCGTTTGTCCCTGTTTTGGCAGGTTTTCGCTCTCAAAAGTACACCTTTTTAATAGCAAAACAGCACAATTGGATGTTCTATGTCCACAACAATGTTTAAACCCTATCAGGTGACCATTTGTGAGGTCTGGGAAAAATGTAAGACATTTAGATTTTGGGGTGTAGTCACCCTTAAATGCAAGCGTGCACCAGGAAGAGACCTTTGTTTGGTTAAGCGGTGTTGCTGTAGAACAAATGGCCACTGGAGTGATGCAAATGATCACGGTATAATTCTGCCAGGCAGGCATAGGCTACTTTGTAGTTAACATTTACTTGCGAAGGTTTTGGGGAAAGCCATTCCTTCCCTACCAGAAGAAGGTTATCATTAGCATCATCGCTTAACGGCTACACAAAGTGTAGACATAGGCCACCGCACACATGCACACAGACAGGGGCATTCCTGTGTCGTTCAGAAAGTTCATGGAAATACTGAATCACTGATGCATTTTGTTCATGTCTTATGATTGACTTGGGCAATGAATGCGTTTTCTAACAAGTTGAATAGATTTAGTTGATTTCTTACTAAGTTCAATAAATGTTTGAATATTGTTGAATTCCCCCGGTTTAATGTCTGGATTCCGTGATTCGGTCCGCAAGCCTATTTTATAGGGCCCTAGTCAATGAACTTGTCATAAATCAACATAGGATATGCCCTCTTCCCCCCCAACAAGACTCAAAATTTATATATATATATTGGAAATGTAAGCAAGGGTTGATCTTCTTCAGTTTGTGTACAAAGTGGATACGTTTCTGTGTCCCTTTCAGAGTGCGAGTGAACATTGACTTTATATAGTGTACCAAGAGTTGTTCCCTAGCTTACGGACATACCAGCCTGAATACGTCCGATCTCGTCCGATCTCGGAAGCTAAGCAGGTCGGGCCTGGTTAGTACTTGGATGGGAGGACCGCCTGGGAATACCAGGTGCTGTAAGCTTTTGTCCCAGTAGAGCGTGCTCTTGTGTCATGGAGCAACTGCCTTTATTTATCACCCTAATAATATCATGGATTGTTATTGGACTAAATGAAGTTTGTGTGTGCTGCCCTGCCCTGATCAAATCAAATAATGGACAGTGCGTTTCCCTCAAATTATAGGCAGTACATGCAGCCTTTGTTTTTAGTCTAGGAGACAGTCAATGTCTGTAGTCCATTAGGGCACTATAAAATCCCTTCAATGTTTTGGCCTGATTCCGTTAATTCCCAAGTTCCCTTTTCTCCGTTTAGATTTCCCGTTGACCGTTTGTCCCTGTTTTGGCAGGTTTTCGCTCTCAAAAGTACACCTTTTTAATAGCAAAACAGCACAATTGGATGTTCTATGTCCACAACATTGTTTAAACCCTATCAGGTGACCATTTGTGAGGTCTGGGAAAAATGTAAGACATTTAGATTTTGGGGTGTAGTTACCCTTAAATGCAAGCGTGCACCAGGAAGAGACCTTTGTTTGGTTAAGCGGTGTTGCTGTAGAACAAATGGACACTGGAGTGATGCAAATGATCACGGTATAATTCTGCCAGGCAGGCATAGGCTACTTTGTAGTTAACATTTACTTGCGAAGGTTTTGGGGAAAGCCATTCCTTCCCCTATCAGAAGAAGGTTATAATTAGCATCATCGCTAACGGTACACAAAGTGTAGACATACGCGCGCACCGCATACATGCACACAGACAGGGGCATTCCTGTGCCAGAAAGTTCATGGAAATATTGAATCACTGATGCATTTTGTTCATGTCTTATGATTGACTTGGGCAAATGAATGCTTTTCTAACAAGTTGAATAGATTTAGTTGATTTCTTACTAAGTTCAATAAATGTTTGAATATTGTTGAATTTCGGTTTAATGTCTGGATTCCTGCGTGATTCGGTCCGCAACGCCTATTTTATAGGGCCCCTAGTCAATGAACTTGTCATAAATCAACATAGGATATGCCCTCTCCCCCTCCAAACAAGACTCAAATATATATATATATATTTGAAATGTAAGCAAGGGTTGAGCTTCTTCAGTTTGTGTCACAAAGTGGATACGTTTCTGTGTCCCTTTCAGAGTGAGTGACACATTGACTTTATATAGTGTACAAGAGTTGTTCTCGCTTACGGCCATACCAGCCTGAATAGCCCGACTTTCTGATTCGGAAGCTAAGCAGGTCGGGCCTGGTTAGTTGGATGGGAGACCGCGGGGAATACAGGTGCTGTAAGCTTTTGTAGTAGAGGTGGGTTTGTCATGGAGAAACTGCCTTTTATTTATCACCAATAAGATCATGGATTGTTATTGGACTAAATACAGTTTGTGAGTGTGGTGCGTAAATCAAATAATGGACAGTTGCTTAAAATAGGCAGTAATGCAGCCTTTGTTTAGTTAGGAAAGAGAGTATTAGGCACGATAAAATCCCTCAATGTTTTGCCGATCATCAAGTTTTTCTCCGTTAGATCCGCTGATGTCCCTGTTTGGAGTACTTCAAAAGTACACCTTTTAATAGAAAACAGCACAATTGGATGTTCCTATGTCCACAACAATGTTTAAACCTCTATCAGGTGACCATTTGTGAGGTCTGGGAAAAATGTAGAGACATTGAGATTTTGGGGTGTAGTTACTTAAATGAAGAAGAAGAGATAAGCGGCTGTAGAACAAATGGCACTGGAGTGATGCAAATGATCACGGTATTTGTAGTGTATTGAGATTATGATGGTGTTAAATGTTTTTTAAGTGGAACTGAAATAATGTTGATTGATCAAGAGGGAATGTTTTAGTGTAAAACAACAAAGACAGGAAGTGTGTTGTAGAAGGGGAGACTGGTGATTGGCAGAAGAGGGAGCATCTCTTTGCATTGTTTATAAAAGGGCTAGACTTACAGAAAGGCAGAGGATTCTGAGGAGTCTCCGGTTGTATGTCACCTGTCACTGACGCTCGAAGCGTGATCTGAATAAAATGATCGAGGATTCAGTAGGAGCGGATTCCTTTTTATCAGCAAAATTGCCACCACTCACTGAGCACGGCACAAATGGCGCCAACGTGGAGCGTTTGCAATCTTCTGCTGCATGAGTACCGCCAAGCTAATCGTAATTCGGTCGGGAGTCATGTCGTGACAAGGGAGAGTGTTCTACAGCAAGTTGTTAGTTTGGTACTGTGTGTAACTGGAGGAATGTCATGAGGGGGCGGATCATAAAAAAATTCTAAATTTGGGGATGGTAAGAAGTAGAAAATGGATTGAGTAGGAATATATAAATAAAATGGAAAGACCCGAAACAAGGCAATCTCAGGAGTGGGCTACAAATCTGAAGTTAGATTTAGGTGTGGGAAGATGAGGGACGAAGATATTGATTATATAGTTGAGATTTTGGGGTAATGTTATATAATTATAGAAACTCAAGGCAGCATAAAGTTAGCGGAGATAGGATGAAGATGGATAATGATTTGACAATGAGGAATATTTGAGGTAGAGAGAAAAAAATGGATAGTACATAGCGGCCAAGGCTAATTTAATGCTAAATGCGAATTGTGTTATGTGCATACATGCTAACGGATATCTTAGAGAACTCCCATTGCGATGGATTAAATTTAAAGTGTGGTGTAAGTAGGTTATATGTTTTGTGAGGTGTTTTATGTTGTTTGATATGAGGGGGGAAACGAGTAAGTGGACTGTTAATGGGAGAGATAAAATAGGGAAAAAGTATTTTGAATGCATTTGAAAAAGATAAATAGGAAGTTTGTTTAGTATAAACAAGTTTGCTAATGGGTATATTGTTGGGGGCTTGAGGGGGAGACAGAGAAACACACAGACAAAGAGATATTTGGACACGAAGTATTCTAGTTGTTACATCAGGCGGATGGTTTAAAGATGAAACTTTGGTTTGTGACATTGAATTTATAAATTAGATGTATGGTAACGGATATAATAAATGAATTAGAAGACGATTAAAATTAAATAAAATGTTTTTGAGCGATATAGTTCTGAATTAAATGACGATTAAAAATAAATAAATAAAATAAAAATGTTTTTGAGTCGATCTATAATTTTTTCCTGAGTAATCAAGAGCGAATGAAAACGAAGGAATATTGAATATGTGTTAAAATAATAGATTGATTGCATTAACATCAAATCTGTTTGGTTTGCCCTTGTCATAAGGAGAGGAAACGATAAGGAGTTGGAGAGAGAGGAGATATGAGGAAGTGATGACGTGATATCACGTGATGTGATAGAGGATCAAGTCAAAAAAAGGTTTTGAGATGACAATTTCACATAGGTTGGAAATACTATTTATTAAAAATTGCATTTTGGAGGCTGTGCATCACTGGGGTTTGATTGGAGTTGTGTGGGGAATAAACTGACATTATTCTGTAAATTAAGATAATTAGGTATAGAGCAAGGGGTTAAGGTTTGTTTTTGGGGATTGTTTTTGAAGTGATAATTACATTATCCGTGTGTAAGATAGACACTAATTGATAAATTGGTGATATAGAATAGAATTAAAATTAATTATTATGATTTTTAATTGATTTATTAAAATAAATAAAAAAATAAATAAATATATATTAATAATTACAGGGGGAAGCATAGGTATATAGTTAAAATAAGATAATTCAGAATAAAGGAATATAAAAGAGTAGTTAATATGGGGAGAAAGGATAGTAAGGCTATAGGAAGGTGATTAAAACGATTGATATAGTACAAAGAGTAGTGACCCCTTAATAAAGTATTTAAGTGAGGTATCCGGGTAAGTGAAAACAAAAGTTGCCCTTCATTCTCAAACAAAAATGATAAAAGATTCGAGAGTAAGATAAACAAAATAAGAGACAAGGTATTAGGGAAGGAGAGCTTAGGGATGTTTATCCTCAGCTTCAGGGATCATCCAGGAGGGTGATTGTTGCATCAGAGATGGAGATGACAAGAAAATAGATAGAGGAAGAGAAACGACGAGAAAGATGAATCCAAACTCCAGAAGGAAGGAAATGAGATGTCTGGAAGAGAAGAGTGAGGTTAAAGAAGACGAGGATGATGAAGATGAGGATTGAGGTAAGAGGTATGGGTGGATATGACTCTGTGATCAGAAGGAAGTTGGCAAGAGAGTGGAAAGAAGAAGGATACTAGAGATTTGTATACTTGATGGAAGTTGAAGGAAGAAGGATAAGAGATTTGATCTCTGATGAAAGCAAAGATGAAGAAAGGAGAAGATGGAGATAGATGTAAGAGGATTATCTACAAGGAATGGCACAGAAGAAATAGAAGGAGATATAGACCGAGGCTTATCATGCCTGGATAAAGCAAATAGTTTAGAAGAAGTAACACAGTGAAGATACAGAAGAGGAGAAACTGATGAGAAAAGGATCCAAGAATTGGAGAAGAAGAAGGAGAAGAGAAGCTTTGGTAGAAGAATCAGAGGAACCAAATCAACAATCACTGTTAAGCTTCAACTGAACAATATAAATGCAATTGTACCACAAGGGGTACTAGGTGTTCATATCACAGCCAGTTTATGGACAGACACAGAATTGGAGAGGAAGAGGGAGAGAAGGCTTAGAAGGAGGAGGAAGATTTAGCATAACTTCCAGAAACTTTCACTAGAAGTCACTGTTAGAATTATGGACAGGTTGGTACTTTATGTGATGGAAATGGCCAGGAGAAAACAACAGAGGAAGATAAAGGAGCAAGTGAGATCACCTGTTAGTGCCTAGAAGATAAAAGGGGGGGTGCGAGCTGATAGCATCGATTAGAGAAGAAGAGAAAAAGCTAACAATTGAATAAAAAAGGATATGAGAAGTGATAGTGAATAGTGTAAAAACTTATTTGTTGAACTAAAGAGGTTAAAATTATATGTAAAATTAACTAATTAGGATAGGGATTTGAGGTAGTAAAACAGTAATACTCTAAGATACTGATATTAGAGCATATATCATTGCATTGTTGGGAAGAGATGCATGGGAAAATTGAATGTAAATAAGATGTAACAGACCCACGTCTGGTAGAAGATTTTAAAAAAGTAGGGTTTTGGGAATATTTGCTTAAAAGATAATATCATAGGAAGGATGATAATCTATTAGACTGCCTATTAGACAATCTGTCTGAAAAATAAAGTTAAAAGGGGATGATTGGGTAATCTAATAAGAGATTTCAGGCTAGGCTAAAAGGTGTTTAGTGCTTAAGCCAAGCTGTGTGTGTAAAGAAGTAAAGGTAGGGGGGGAACTTTCCCGTAATCACATATTCTGAAATTTGGTGGTAAAGGGATTTGTGAGAATAAATCAGTGGGAAAAAGTTTTTAAAGTTATGAGAGAAAAGATTAGATTAAAATAAGTTAGGAGAACGAGGTTGAAGGAACTCTAAGACATGTTAAGTTTAATTAAGTAAAGAGAGAGAGAACAGTAGAAGGAATAGGGAAGAATGGTAGGAGTTAGATGTTAGGAGCAGATGCGTTGGAGAAAGTATGTGTTGCTGAATGATAAGAGAAGATTGAGGGTGATTTGAGCATTATAGTTACAGTCCAGTAGGGAGATCAAATTATAGGTGTATTTTTTTATAATCAAAAGTTTGAAAGTAGGGATTAGAGATAGGACTGAGAGTTGCAGGAAAAAGTGACACTAGTGGTGATAGATGGAAGTACAAGCAAAGACAACTTTTTGTGGGGAAAAATACTTATAGAGATAATTATGGAGAATAAGTACTCAACAGTAGAAATAACAAGGATAACGGGAACTTTCGGACTAGAAGTAATTAAGGTTGATACATCAACTAAGTAACTACTTTAATGGTAATCTTTGGAAGGAAATGATAGATGGAATAGAAATGGGGAAGATGAACCGACAACAACTTTTCTGAAATTAAAGGAGGTAAGCAAGACAAATAGGATTAAAATAGGAGAACAGATAGTAGTAGAGAACAATAAAGATTCATCTGAAATAGTGATAACTATCATGGAGGTATAGGATGAGGTCTTTGATTTTGATGACAGACAAGGAGAGGTATCGCAGTACCGTTCGTTAGGGAAGAGAGAAACTAAATGCAGTAGTTTGATTCTTCTGTTGTGAAAGTTAGAGATAGATGGCAGGTAGGAATCTTTGGTTCCATGTCTGGTGAGAATTCCAGCATCAAACATGTTAGAGACGGTCGTTCGACCTCTATCAAGTATGTCAATCTTATGCTTTTGTCATGACTGTGTATTCAGCAACAATCAGTAACAGATAAAATAATGTCGTTGTCAAAACATTTGTTTAAGCTCCCAGGTATAGGTGTTCTTGGTTAAATGAATTACCCTATGGGAATTTGTTGGATGGTAAGGGAAAATCAGGTAACAGCGTAACTCGAAGTATTGGAGGTGAAAGCAGTGAGGGCAAAAGTTTTTGGTTCTAATAAAACATATGAGGTAAGGGTATGTTTATGGGAATATCAGATTGTGATGTTATATGATAACTTCACGGGTATGCATGACCTTAAGGGTAGTAATGAGAAATAGGTTATTTTTTTTATGTACCAGTTAGTAAGAAGAAAAGCAGGACTTTGATGGTTAAAAGATTAGCTTTTTGGCCTGACAATGTGACTATGGGGAATTTTGGAGGGTTTGTGGTGATAAAGTGCATATATTCTTACCCTATGGATGGACAGGGGATGTTGTTACATGTCAACGTTGAAGCTTCCATATGAGGTTTTACCGATTAATAAGAGGGGTAGCATCCGGACACAGAAATCTGAAGCTATATTTGAAATTGGATGAAAAGAGACAGCTACATGTCAGTAGTCTCTCAAGCCTATCATTGAAGGATAAATCTAAGGGAGAAGGGGGGACTTTTCCATGGTATGGTGTAACATAAGGTTAGTTATACTTTGAGTCCAGATAGTTCAGATATTATCACTAGGGTTATATATGCATTGGAAGAATATAAGGGATGCGTTTGGAAGATCAGAGAAGACGGTTGCAAAAGATCAGGTAGGCCAGTAGGGGCAGTGATGGGTTACATTTAATGGCAGCTTTGATAACACTGTGTGTGATGTTTGTAATTTGTTACTGACCTTTGAGAAAGCTATGATATTGAGATAGGTTGGAGAGTGATGCCTGGAGACAACACTCAGATGCCGGTGTTGACTGTTTCTAATCTGGATGAAGATGGACTACTGATGGATAAATATCCTTTTTGATTATTTGATCATTTTTCAATTTTTTTCAATATTAGTGTGATTCTTAGTATGATTTTTATGAATCAAGGGGGAAGAGGTTAATGTGATTCATACATCATTTATATATCATTTTTATATTCTTAGTTGATATTAATGGTCAATTTGAAAGTGTTGTTTGCAAAAGAATACTGTTTGGTCTTTCCTTTCCTTTCAGAAGCATTTGGGGGGAACATATGGAGATTGAAAAATACTCAAACAGGGACAATATGACTGGAGGAGATGAAACAAGGAGGGTGTGGCCGATTCCATCATCAACAGTCCATTGGAAGAGGAGAGCTACGGAGATGAAGTGTAGTGGACTACATTCCAGTGTCTGCAATGAAATATAGACAGTGTAATACATAATTGTGATATTCTTAGGGATTAATTTTTGTAGAAGGATATTTGATGTTATTGAACTACATGTGAGGATCTTAGATGTTTTTGTTTATTTCGGTGATGTTTAGGGACAGAAGTTTAGGCAGGGAGAGGTTCACTGTAGGGTCCAATGGGTTGACCAGTCTTACAATGGATACTTATGATAGGATTTTGTTTGCAGGGGCTTATATGTGTATTTAATTGCATCATAGAGTTTCAAATGCATTTCACATGGTTTATGAGTTTATCTGGAGTACCGAAGGTGGTTGCCTGGGGGCAGAGAGGACCGTGGAGAGAATTTTACTGTCTTGATTGATGGATGGAAGGTTGCCGACAGTTTTCGCTCTTACACTCCATAAAGATTTGTTCATATGTCATATTAATGTATTCACACTTCATAAACAGTTGTTCATATTTCATAGAAAGGTATTTACACATAATCTAGAGGATAATGTTTTTGGGTTTAATGTTAAAGATACTCAATAAGAGTAAATTGTTACTAGTCATAATCCTCATTCTGTTTGTTTCGAGACTTTTAATTTGTCTCGAAAAGGGGGGAATGTAGTGTATTGAGATTATGATGGTGTTAGAATGTTTTTAAGTGGAACTGAAATAATGTTGATTTTAGTATCAAGAGGGAATGTTTTAGGGTAGCCACATACAACAGACAGGAAGTGTGTTGTAGACAGGGAGACCGGTGATTGGCCAGAAGAGGGAGCATCTCTTTGCATTGTTTATAAATAGGGGCTAGACTACAGAAAGGGCAGAGCCGGCCATTCTGAGGCGTCGCTCTCCGGTGTCATGTCACCTGTCACTTATGCTGAAGCTTGTGATCGAAAAACTTATGATGAGGATTCAGTATGAGCGGACTCCTTTGTTTATCAGCAATAATTGCCACCACTCACTCGATACGACAGTATAATTCTGCCAGGCAGGCATAGGCTACTTTGTAGTCTAACATTTACTTCGCGAAGGTTTTGGGGAAAGCCATTCCTTCCCTACCAGAAGAAGGTTATCATTAGCATCATCGCTAACGGCTACACAAAGTGTGAGATATACGGCGCACGCACACATGCACACAGACAGGGGCATTCCTGTGCCGTTTCAGAAAGTTCATGCGTGAAATACGAATCACTGATGCATTTTGTTCATGTCTTATGATTGACTTGGGCAAATGAATGCGTTTTCTAAGTTGAAATAGATTTAGTTGATTTCTTACTAAGTTCAATAAATGTTTGAATATTGTTGAATTTCGGTTTAATGTCTGGATTCCGTGATTCGGTCCGCAACTCTGCCTATTTTATAGGGCCCTACGTCAATGAACTTGTCATAAATCAACGATAGGATATGCCCTCTTCCCCAACAAGACTCAAATATATATATATATATATATATATATATATATATATATATATATATATATAGTATATATATATTGAAATGTAAGCAAGGGGTTGAGCTTCTTCAGTTTGTGGTCACAAAGTGGATACTTTTCTGTGTCCCTTTCAGAGTGAGTGACACATTGACTTTATATAGTGTGCCCAGAGTTGTTCCCTCACTTACGGCCATACCAAGGGCCTGAAAGCCCGATCTCGTCCGATCTCGGAAGCTAAGCAGGTTTAGGGCTGGTTAGTACTTGGATGGGGGACCACCTTGGAATACCAGTTGCTGTAAAAGCATGTAAGAAGCTATGACGTGGACTGATAATCTGCGTTATAGGCTGAGATGTGAAGATGTAGAAATATGAAGCTATGATATGGAAAAAAATAAGCTGTGAAGATGTGATGATGAAATATGAAGATATGATATGTAAAAATAAGCTGTGAAGCTATGAGATGTGAAATATGGAAGCTATGATATGTAAAAATAAGCTGTGAAGCTATGAGATGTGAATGTGATGTGAAATATGAAGCTATGATAGTAAAAAAAATATAAGCTGTAAAAAAGCTATGATGGGTTAATTCTTAAAAAAAAAAAAAAAAAAAATACTCCCGATCTCGTCCTGATCTTGGAAGGTAAGCAGGATTGTGCCTGGTTAGTACTTGGATGGGAGACCGCCTGGGAATACCAGGTGGCTAAAGATTTTGTTCCAACTAGAGAGTTCTCTTGTGTCATGGAGCAACTGCCGTTTATTTATCACCTAATATCTTTGGGATTGTGGGGATCTTGTATTTTTTATTGACTAAATGCAGTTTGTATGTGCTGCCCTGCCCTGCCCTGATCAATTGCAAATAA